>NW_027552644.1:0-66013 GCF_045843805.1 Urocitellus parryii | reverse complement strand
AATCAAACACGGGTTGTGCTAGCTCTTTGAAACTTGGCACAATAATGTAGTTCCAAGTTCTATCGCTATGGTTTGTGTCCTATTGAAGTAGCCCCAAGCACAGACTGACGAGAATCACTTTCATTGAAAGGGGTTGCCAAGCTTCCAAAAAACTACGAGTTTCCTGAAATCTCAGCAAACATTTTTTCACCCAATCTTGATGATACTTCCATTTAATGATCAGTACACCAATCCCACTTGGCTCACCAAATTTCGGTCTTCTAGGTCAAACCGTTCCTTTGCAGTAACCGTTTTCATGTTTAGGTTTCACTCTGTTTTCTCCTATATGGATACATGTAGTTGGAACTCTAAATCAAACACGGTTTGTGCTAGCGCTTTGAAACTTGGCACAATAATGTAGTTCCAAGTTCTATCGCTATGGTTTGTGTCCTATTGAAGTAGCCCCAAGCAGAGACTGACGAGAATCACTTTCATTGAAAGGGGGTTGCCAAGATTCCAAAAAACTACGAGTTTCCTGAAATCTCAACAAACATTTTTCACCCAATCTTGATGATACTTCCATTTAATGATCAGTAAACCAATCCCACTTGGCTCACCAAATTTCGTTCTTCTAGGTCAAACCGTTCCTTTGCAGTAACCGTTTTCATGTTTAGGTTTCACTCTGTTTTCTCCTATATGGATACATGTAGTTGGAACTCTAAATCAAACACGGTTTGTGCTAGCGCTTTGAAACTTGGCACAATAATATAGTTCCAAGTTCTATCGCTATGGTTTGTGTCCTATTGAAGTAGCCCCAAGCAGAGACTGACGAGAATCACTTTCATTGAAAGGGGTTGCCAAGCTTCCAAAAACTCGAGTTTCCTGAAATCTCAGCAAACATTTTTTCACCCAATCTTGATGATACTTCCATTTAATGTCAGTACACCAATCCCACTTTGCTCACCAAATTTCGTTCTTCTAGGTAAAACCGTTCCTTTGCAGGAACCGTTTTCATGTTTAGGTTTCACTCTGTTTTCTCCAATATGGATACATGTAGTTGGAACTCTAAATCAAACACGGTTTGTGCTAGCTCTTTGAAACTTGGCACAATAATGTAGTTCCAAGTTCTATCGCTATGGTTTGTGTCCTATTGAAGTAGCCCAAACAGAGACTGACGAGTATCACTTTCATTAAAGGCGTTGCCAAGCTTCCAAAAAAACTACGAGTTTCCTGAAATCTCAGCAAACATTTTTCACCCAATCTTGATGATACTTCCATTTAATGATCAGTACACCAATCCCATTTGGCTCACCAAATTTCGTTCTTCTAGGTCAAACCGTTCCTTTGCAGTAACCGTTTTCTGTTTAGGTTTCACTCTGTTTTCTCCTATATGGATACATGTAGTTGGAACTCTAAATCAAACACGGTTTGTGCTAGCGCTTTGAAACTTGGCACAATAATATAGTTCCAAGTTCTATCGCTATGGTTTGTGTCCTATTGAAGTAGCCCCAAGCAGAGAATGACGAGAATCACTTTCATTGAAAGGGGTTGCCAAGCTTCCAAAAAACTACGAGTTTCCTGAAATCTCAGCAAACATTTTTTCACCCAATCTTGATGATACTTCCATTTAATGATCAGTACACCAATCCCACTTGGCTCACCAAATTTCGTTCTTCTAGGTAAAACCGTTCCTTTGCAGGAACCGTTTTCATGTTTAGGTTTCACTCTGTTTTCTCCAATATGGATACATGTAGTTGGAACTCTAAATCAAACACGGTTTGTGCTAGCTCTTTGAAACTTGGCACAATAATGTAGTTCCAAGTTCTATCGCTATGGTTTGTGTCCTATTGAAGTAGCCCCAAGCACAGACTGACCGAGAATCACTTTCATTGAAAGGGGTTGCCAAGCTTCCAAAAAACTACGAGTTTCCTGAAATCTCAGCAAACATTTTTTCACCCAATCTTGATGATACTTCCATTTAAGATCAGTACACCAATCCCACTTGGCTCACCAAATTTCGTTCTTCTAGGTTAAACCGTTCCTTTGCAGTAACCGTTTCATGTTTAGGTTTCACTCTGTTTTCTCCAATATGGATAACATGTAGTTGGAACTCTAAATCAAACACGGTTTGTGCTAGCTCTTTGAAACTTGGCACAATAATGTAGTTCCAAATTCTATCGCTATGGTTTGTGTCCTATTGAAGTAGCCCCAAGCAGAGACTGACGAGAATCACTTTCATTGAAAGGGGTTGCCAAGCTTCCAAAAAACTACGAGTTTCCTGAAATCTCAGCAAACAGTTTTTCACCCAATCTTGATGATACTTCCATTTAATGATCAGTACACCAATCCCACTTGGCTCACCAAATTTCGTTCTTCTAGGTCAAACCGTTCCTTTGCAGTAACCGTTTTCATGTTTAGGTTTCACTCTGTTTTCTCCTATATGGATACATGTAGTTGGAACTCTAAATCAAACACGGTTTGTAGTAGCGCTTTGAAACTTGGCACAATAATATAGTTCCAACTTCTATAGCTATGGTTTGTGTCCTATTGAAGTAGCCCCCAAGCAGATACTGACGAGAATCACTTTTCATTGAAAGGGGTTGCCAAGCTTCCAAAAATCTACGAGTTTCCTGAAATCTCAGCAAACAGTTTTCACCCAATCTTGATGATACTTCCATTTAATGATGAGTACACCAATCCCACTTGGCTCACCAAATTTCGTTCTTCTAGGTCAAACCGTTCCTTTGCAGGAACCGTTTTCATGTTTAGGTTTCACTCTGTTTTCTCCTATATGGATACATGTAGTTGGAAGTCTAAATCAAACACGGTTTGTGCTAGCTCTTTGAAACTTGGCACAATAATGTAGTTCCAAGTTCTATCGCTATGGTTTGTGTCCTATTGAAGTAGCCCCAAGCAGAGACTGACGAGAATCACTTTTCATTGAAAGGGGTTGCCAAGATTCCAAAAAACTACGAGTTTCCTGAAATCTCAACAAACATTTTTTCACCCAATCTTGATGATACTTCCATATAATGATCAGTAAACCAATCCCACTTGGCTCACACAAATTTCGTTCTTCTAGGTCAAACCGTTCCTTTGCAGTAACCGTTTTCATGTTTAGGTTTCACTCTGTTTTCTCCTATATGGATACATGTAGTTGGAACTCTAAATCAAACACGGTTTGTGCTAGCGCTTTGAAACTTGGCACAATAATATAGTTCCAAGTTCTATCGCTATGGTTTGTGTCCTATTGAAGTAGCCCCAAGCAGAGACTGACGAGAATCACTTTCATTGAAAGGGGTTGCCAAGCTTCCAAAAAACTACGAGTTTCCTGAAATCTCAGCAAACATTTTTTCACCCAATCTTGATGATACTTCCATTTAATGATCAGTACACCAATCCCACTTTGCTCACCAAATTTCGTTCTTCTAGGTAAAACCGTTCCTTTGCAGAACCGTTTTTCATGTTTAGGTTTCACTCTGTTTCTCCAATATGGATACATGTAGTTGGAACTCTAAATCAACACGGTTTGTGCTAGCTCTTTGAAAACTTGGCACAATAATGTAGTTCCAAGTTCTATCGCTATGGTTTGTGTCCTATTGAAGTAGCCCAAGCACAGACTGACGAGAATCACTTTCATTGAAAGGGGTTGCCAAGCTTCCAAAAACTACGAGTTTCCTGAAATCTCAGCAAACATTTTTTCACCCAATCTTGATGATACTTCCATTTAATGATCAGTACACCAATCCCACTTTGCCTCACCAAATTTCGTTCTTCTAGGTAAAACCGTTCCTTTGCAGGAACCGTTTTCATGTTTAGGTTTCACTCTGTTTTCTCCAATATGGATACATGTAGTTGGAACTCTAAATCAACACGGTTTGTGCTAGCTCTTTGAAACTTGGCACAATAATGTAGTTCCAAGTTCTATCGCTATGGTTTGTGTCCTATTGAAGTAGCCCCAAGCACAGACTGACGAGAATCACTTTCATTGAAAGGGGTTGCCAAGCTTCCAAAAAACTACGAGTTCCTGAAATCTCAGCAAACATTTTTTCCACCCAATCTTGATGATACTTCCATTTAATGATCAGTACACCAATCCCACTTGGCTCACCAAATTTCGTTCTTCTAGGTTAAACCGTTCCTTTGCAGTAACCGTTTTCATTTTTAGGTTTCACTCTGTTTTCTCCAATATGGATACATGTAGTTGGAACTCTAAATCAAACACGGTTTGTGCTAGCTCTTTGAAACTTGGCACAATAATGTAGTTCCAAGTTCTATCGCTATGGTTTGTGTCTATTGAAGTAGCCCCAAGCACAGACTGACGAGAATCACTTTCATTGAAAGGGGTTGCCAAGCTTCCAAAAAACTACGAGTTTCCTGAAATCTCAGCACACATTTTTTCACCCAATCTTGATGATACTTCCATTTAATGATCAGTACACCAATCCCACTTGGCTCACCAAATTTCGGTCTTCTAGGTCAAACCGTTCCTTTGCAGTAACCGTTTTCATGTTTAGGTTTCACTCTGTTTTCTCCTATATGGATACATGTAGTTGGAACTCTAAATCAAACACGGTTTGTGCTAGCGCTTTGAAACTTTTCACAATAATGTAGTTCCAAGTTCTATCGCTATGGTTTGTTTCCTATTGAAGTAGCCCCAAGCAGAGACTGACGAGAATCACTTTCATTGAAAGGGGTTGCCAAGATTCCAAAAAACTACAAGTTTCCTGAAATCTCAACAAACATTTTTTCACCCAATCTTGATGATACTTCCATTTAATGATCAATAAACCAATCCCACTTGGCTCACCAAATTTCGTTCTTCTAGGTCAAACCGTTCCTTTGCTGGAACCGTTTTCATGTTTAGGTTTCACTCTGTTTTTCTCCTATATGGATACATGTAGTTGGAACTCTAAATCAAACACGGTTTGTGCTAGCGCTTTGAAACTTGGCACAATAATATAGTTCTAAGTTCCATCGCTATGGTTTGTGTCCTATTGACGTAGCCCAAGCAGAGAATGACGAGAATCACTTTCATTGAAAGGGTTGCCAAGCTTCCAAAAAACTACGAGTTTCCTGAAATCTCAGCAAACATTTTTTCACCCAATCTTGATGATACTTCCATTTAATGATCAGTACACCAATCCCACTTTGCTAACCAAATTTCGTTCTTCTAGGTCAAACCGTTCCTTTGCAGGAACCGTTTTCATGTTTAGGTTTCACTCTGTTTTCTCAATATGGATACATGTAGTTGGAACTCTAAATCAAACACGGTTTGTGCTAGCTCTTTGAAACTTGGCACAATAATGTAGTTCCAAGTTCTATCGCTATGGTTTGTGTCCTATTGAAGTAGCCCCAAACAGAGACTGACGAGAATCACTTTCATTAAAGGCGTTGCCAAGCTTCCAAAAAAACTACGAGTTTCCTGAAATCTCAGCAAACATTTTTCACCCAATCTTGATGATACTTCCATTTAATGATCAGTACACCAATCCCATTTGGCTCACCAAATTTCGTTCTTCTAGGTCAAACCGTTCCTTTGCAGTAACCGTTTTCATGTTTAGGTTTCACTCTGTTTTCTCCAATATGGATACATGTAGTTGGAACTCTAAATCAAACACGGTTTGTGCTAGCTCTTTGAAACTTGGCACAATAATGTAGTTCCAAGTTCTATCGCTATGGTTTGTGTCCTATTGAAGTAGCCCCAAGCACAGACTGACGAGAATCACTTTCATTGAAAGGGGTTGCCAAGCTTCCAAAAAACTACGAGTTTCCTGAAATCTCAGCAAACATTTTTTCACCCAATCTTGATGATACTTCCATTTAATGATCAGTACACCAATCCCACTTTGCTCACCAAATTTCGTTCTTCTAGGTAAAACCGTTCCTTTGCAGGAACCGTTTTCATGTTTAGGTTTCACTCTGTTTTCTCCAATATGGATACATGTAGTTGGAACTCTAAATCAAACACGGTTTGTGCTAGCTCTTTGAAACTTGGCACATATGTAGTTCCAAGTTCTATCGCTATGGTTTGTGTCCTATTGAAGTAGCCCCAAGCACAGACTGACGAGAATCACTTTCATTGAAAGGGGTTGCCAAGCTTCCAAAAAACTACGAGTTTCCTGAAATCTCAGCAAACATTTTTTCACCCAATCTTGATGATACTTCCATTTAATGATCAGTACACCAATCCCACTTGGCTCACCAAATTTCGTTCTTCTAGGTTAACCGTTCCTTTGCAGTAACCGTTTTCATGTTTAGGTTTCACTCTGTTTTCTCCAATATGGATACATGTAGTTGGAACTCTAAATCAAACACGGTTTGTGCTAGCTCTTTGAAACTTGGCACAATAATGTAGTTCCAAGTTCTATCGCTATGGTTTGTGTCCTATTGAAGTAGCCCCAAGCACAGACTGACGAGAATCACTTTCATTGAAAGGGGTTGCCAAGCTTCCAAAAAACTTACGAGTTTCCTGAAATCTCAGCACACATTTTTTCACCCAAGTCTTGATGATACTTCCATTTAATGATCAGTACACCAATCCCACTTGGCTCACCAAATTTCGGTCTTCTAGGTCAAACCGTTCCTTTGCAGTAACCGTTTTCATGTTTAGGTTTCACTCTGTTTTCTCCTATATGGATACATGTAGTTGGAACTCTAAATCAAACACGGTTTGTGCTAGCGCTTTGAAACTTGGCACAATAATATAGTTCCAAGTTCTATCGCTATGGTTTGTGTCCTATTGAAGTAGCCCCAAGCAGAGACTGACGAGAATCACTTTCATTGAAAGGGGTTGCCAAGCTTCCAAAAAACTACGAGTTTCCTGAAATCTCAGCAAACATTTTTTCACCCAATCTTGATGATACTTCCATTTAATGATCAGTACACCAATCCCACTTTGCTCACCAAATTTCGTTCTTCTAGGTAAAACCGTTCCTTTGCAGGAACCGTTTTCATGTTTAGGTTTCACTCTGTTTTCTCCAATATGGATACATGTAGTTGGAACTCTAAATCAAACACGGTTTGTGCTAGCTCTTTGAAACTTGGCACAATAATGTAGTTCCAAGTTCTATCGCTATGGTTTGTGTCCTATTGAAGTAGCCCCAAACAGAGACTGACGAGTATCACTTTCATTAAAGGCGTTGCCAAGCTTCCAAAAAAACTACGAGTTTCCTGAAATCTCAGCAAACATTTTTTCACCCAATCTTGATGATACTTCCATTTAATGATCAGTACACCAATCCCATTTGGCTCACCAAATTTCGTTCTTCTAGGTCAAACCGTTCCTTTGCAGTAACCGTTTTCATGTTTAGGTTTCACTCTGTTTTCTCCTATATGGATACATGTAGTTGGAACTTCTAAATCAAACACGGTTTGTGCTAGCGCTTTGAAACTTTGGCACAATAATATAGTTCCAAGTTCTATCGCTATGGTTTGTGTCCTATTGAAGTAGCCCGAAGCAGAGAATGACGAGAATCACTTTCTTGAAAGGGGTTGCCAAGCTTCCAAAAAACTACGAGTTTCCTGAAATCTCAGCAAACATTTTTTCACCCAATCTTGATGATACTTCCATTTAATGATCAGTACACCAATCCCACTTTGCTCACCAAATTTCGTTCTTCTAGGTAAAACCGTTCCTTTGCAGGAACCGTTTTCATGTTTAGGTTTCACTCTGTTTTCTCCAATATGGATACATGTAGTTGGAACTCTAAATCAAACACGGTTTGTGCTAGCTCTTTGAAACTTGGCACAATAATGTAGTTCCAAGTTCTATCGCTATGGTTTGTGTCCTATTGAAGTAGCCCCAAGCACAGACTGACGAGAATCACTTTCATTGAAAGGGGTTGCCAAGCTTCCAAAAAACTACGAGTTTCCTGAAATCTCAGCAAACATTTTTTCTCCCAATCTTGATGATACTTCCATTTAATGATCAGTACACCAATCCCACTTGGCTCACCAAATTTCGTTCTTCTAGGTTAAACCGTTCCTTTGCAGTAACCGTTTTCATGTTTAGGTTTCACTCTGTTTTCTCCAATATGGATACATGTAGTTGGAACTCTAAATCAAACACGGTTTGTGCTAGCTCTTTGAAACTTGGCACAATAATGTAGTTCCAAATTCTATCGCTATGGTTTGTGTCCTATTGAAGTAGCCCCAAGCAGAGACTGACGAGAATCACTTTCATTGAAAGGGGTTGCCAAGCTTCCAAAAAACTACGAGTTTCCTGAAATCTCAGCAAACAGTTTTTCACCCAATCTTGATGATACTTCCATTTAATGATCAGTACACCAATCCCACTTGGCTCACCAAATTTCGTTCTTCTAGGTCAAACCGTTCCTTTGCAGTAACCGTTTTCATGTTTAGGTTTCACTCTGTTTTCTCCTATATGGATACATGTAGTTGGAACTCTAAATCAAACACGGTTTGTAGTAGCGCTTTGAAACTTGGCACAATAATATAGTTCAACTTCTATAGCTATGGTTTGTGTCCTATTGAAGTAGCCCCAAGCAGATACTGACGAGAATCACTTTCATTGAAAGGGGTTGCCAAGCTTCCAAAAATCTACGAGTTTCCTGAAATCTCAGCAAACAGTTTTCACCCAATCTTGATGATACTTCCATTTAATGATGAGTACACCAATCCCACTTGGCTCACCAAATTTCGTTCTTCTAGGTCAAACCGTTCCTTTGCAGGAACCGTTTTCATGTTTAGGTTTCACTCTGTTTTCTCCTATATGGATACATGTAGTTGGAAGTCTAAATCAAACACGGTTTGTGCTAGCTCTTTGAAACTTGGCACAATAATGTAGTTCCAAGTTCTATCGCTATGGTTTGTGTCCTATTGAAGTAGCCCCAAGCAGAGACTGACGAGAATCACTTTCATTGAAAGGGGTTGCCAAGATTCCAAAAAACTACGAGTTTCCTGAAATCTCAACAAACATTTTTTCACCCAATCTTGATGATACTTCCATTTAATGATCAGTAAACCAATCCCACTTGGCTCACCAAATTTCGGTTCTTCTAGGTCAAACCGTTCCTTTGCAGTAACCGTTTTCATGTTTAGGTTTCACTCTGTTTTCTCCTATATGGATACATGTAGTTGGAACTCTAAATCAAACACGGTTTGTGCTAGCGCTTTGAAACTTGGCACAATAATATAGTTCCAAGTTCTATCGCTATGGTTTGTGTCCTATTGAAGTAGCCCCAAGCAGAGACTGACGAGAATCACTTTCATTGAAAGGGGTTGCCAAGCTTCCAAAAAACTACGAGTTTCCTGAAATCTCAGCAAACATTTTTTCACCCAATCTTGATGATACTTCCATTTAATGATCAGTACACCAATCCCACTTTGCTCACCAAATTTCGTTCTTCTAGGTAAAACCGTTCCTTTGCAGGAACCGTTTTCATGTTTAGGTTTCACTCTGTTTTCTCCAATATGGATACATGTAGTTGGAACTCTAAATCAAACACGGTTTGTGCTAGCTCTTTGAAACTTGGCACAATAATGTAGTTCCAAGTTCTATCGCTATGGTTTGTGTCCTATTGAAGTAGCCCCAAGCACAGACTGACGAGAATCACTTTCATTGAAAGGGGTTGCCAAGCTTCCAAAAAACTACGAGTTTCCTGAAATCTCAGCAAACATTTTTTCACCCAATCTTGATGATACTTCCATTTAATGATCAGTACACCATCCCACTTTGCTCACCAAATTTCGTTCTTCTAGGTAAACCGTTCCTTTGCAGGAACCGTTTTCATGTTTAGGTTTCACTCTGTTTTCTCCAATATGGATACATGTAGTTGGAACTCTAAATCAAACACGGTTTGTGCTAGCTCTTGAAACTTGGCACAATAATGTAGTTCCAAGTTCTATCGCTATGGTTTGTGTCCTATTGAAGTAGCCCCAAGCACAGACTGACGAGAATCACTTTCATTGAAAGGGGTTGCCAAGCTTCCAAAAAACTACGAGTTTCCTGAAAATTCTCAGCAAACATTTTTTCACCCAATCTTGATGATACTTCCATTTAATGATCAGTACACCAATCCCACTTGGCTCACCAAATTTCGTTCTTCTAGGTTAAACCGTTCCTTTGCAGTAACCGTTTTCATGTTTAGGTTTCACTCTGTTTTCTCCAATATGGATACATGTAGTTGGAACTCTAAATCAAACACGGTTTGTGCTAGCTCTTTGAAACTTGGCACAATAATGTAGTTCCAAGTTCTATCGCTATGGTTGTGTCCTATTGAAGTAGCCCCAAGCACAGACTGACGAGAATCACTTTCATTGAAAGGGGTTGCCAAGCTTCCAAAAAACTACGAGTTTCCTGAAATCTCAGCACACATTTTTTCACCCAATCTTGATGATACTTCCATTTAATGATCAGTACACCCAATCCCACTTGGCTCACCAAATTTCGGTCTTCTAGGTCCAAACCGTTCCTTTGCAGTAACCGTTTTCATGTTTAGGTTTCACTCTGTTTTCTCCTATATGGATACATGTAGTTGGAACTCTAAATTAAACACGGTTTGTGCTAGCGCTTTGAAACTTTTCACAATAATGTAGTTCCAAGTTCTATCGCTATGGTTTGTTTCCTATTGAAGTAGCCCCAAGCAGAGACTGACGAGAATCACTTTCATTGAAAGGGGTTGCCAAGATTCCAAAAACCTACAAGTTTCCTGAAATCTCAACAAACATTTTTTCACCCAATCTTGATGATACTTCCATTTAATGATCAATAAACCAATCTCCCACTTGGCTCACCAAATTTCGTTCTTCTAGGTCAAACCGTTCCTTTGCTGGAACCGTTTTCATGTTTAGGTTTCACTCTGTTTTCTCCTATATGGATACATGTAGGAGAAAACAGAGTGAAACCTAAACATGAAAACGGTTCCAGCAAAGGAACGGTTTGACCTAGAAGAACGAAATTTGGTGAGCCAAGTGGGATTGGTTTATTGATCATTAAATGGAAGTATCATCAAGATTGGGTGAAAAAATGTTTGTTGAGATTTCAGGAAACTTGTAGTTTTTTGGAATCTTGGCAACCCCTTTCAATGAAAGTGATTCTCGTCAGTCTCTGCTTGGGGCTACTTCAATAGGAAACAAACCATAGCGATAGAACTTGGAACTACATTATTGTGAAAAGTTTCAAAGCGCTAGCACAAACCGTGTTTAATTTAGAGTTCCAACTACATGTATCCATATAGGAGAAAACAGAGTGAAACCTAAACATGAAAACGGTTACTGCAAAGGAACGGTTTGACCTAGAAGACCGAAATTTGGTGAGCCAAGTGGGATTGGTGTACTGATCATTAAATGGAAGTATCATCAAGATTGGGTGAAAAAATGTGTGCTGAGATTTCAGGAAACTCGTAGTTTTTTGGAAGCTTGGCAACCCCTTTCAATGAAAGTGATTCTCGTCAGTCTGTGCTTGGGGCTACTTCAATAGGACACAAACCATAGCGATAGAACTTGGAACTACATTATTGTGCCAAGTTTCAAAGAGCTAGCACAAACCGTGTTTGATTTAGAGTTCCAACTACATGTATCCATATTGGAGAAAACAGAGTGAAACCTAAACATGAAAACGGTTACTGCAAAGGAACGGTTTAACCTAGAAGAACGAAATTTGGTGAGCCAAGTGGGATTGGTGTACTGATCATTAAATGGAAGTATCATCAAGATTGGGTGAAAAAATGTTTGCTGAGATTTCAGGAAACTCGTAGTTTTTTGGAAGCTTGGCAACCCCTTTCAATGAAAGTGATTCTCGTCAGTCTGTGCTTGGGGCTACTTCAATAGGACACAAACCATAGCGATAGAACTTGGAACTACATTATTGTGCCAAGTTTCAAAGAGCTAGCACAAACCGTGTTTGATTTAGAGTTCCAACTACATGTATCCATATTGGAGAAAACAGAGTGAAACCTAAACATGAAAACGGTTCTGCAAAGGAACGGTTTTACCTAGAAGAACGAAATTTGGTGAGCAAAGTGGGATTGGTGTACTGATCATTAAATGGAAGTATCATCAAGATTGGGTGAAAAAATGTTTGCTGAGATTTCAGGAAACTCGTAGTTTTTTGGAAGCTTGGCAACCCCTTTCAATGAAAGTGATTCTCGTCAGTCTGTGCTTGGGGCTACTTCAATAGGACACAAACCATAGCGATAGAACTTGGAACTACATTATTGTGCCAAGTTTCAAAGAGCTAGCACAAACCGTGTTTGATTTAGAGTTCCAACTACATGTATCCATATTGGAGAAAACAGAGTGAAACCTAAACATGAAAACGGTTCCTGCAAAGGAACGGTTTTACCTAGAAGAACGAAATTTGGTGAGCAAAGTGGGATTGGTGTACTGATCATTAAATGGAAGTATCATCAAGATTGGGTGAAAAATGTTTGCTGAGATTTCAGGAAACTCGTAGTTTTTTGGAAGCTTGGCAACCCCTTTCAATGAAAGTGATTCTCGTCAGTCTCTGCTTGGGCTACTTCAATAGGACACAAACCATAGCGATAGAACTTGGAACTATATTATTGTGCCAAGTTTCAAAGCGCTAGCACAAACCGTGTTTGATTTAGAGTTCCAACTACATGTATCCATATAGGAGAAAACAGAGTGAAACCTAAACATGAAAACGGTTACTGCAAAGGAACGGTTTGACCTAGAAGAACGAAATTTGGTGAGCCAAGTGGGATTGGTTTACTGATCATTAAATGGAAGTATCATCAAGATTGGGTGAAAAAATGTTTGTTGAGATTTCAGGAAACTCGTAGTTTTTTGGAATCTTGGCAACCCTTTCAATGAAAGTGATTCTCGTCAGTCTCTGCTTGGGGCTACTTCAATAGGACACAAACCATAGCGATAGAACTTGGAACTACATTATTGTGCCAAGTTTCAAAGAGCTAGCACAAACCGTGTTTGATTTAGACTTCCAACTACATGTATCCATATAGGAGAAAACAGAGTGAAACCTAAACATGAAAACGGTTCCTGCAAAGGAACGGTTTGACCTAGAAGAACGAAATTTGGTGAGCCAAGTGGGATTGGTGTACTCATCATTAAATGGAAGTATCATCAAGATTGGGTGGAAAAACTGTTTGCTGAGATTTCAGGAAACTCGTAGATTTTTGGAAGCTTGGCAACCCCTTTCAATGAAAGTGATTCTCGTCAGTATCTGCTTGGGGCTACTTCAATAGGACACAAACCATAGCTATAGAAGTTGGAACTATATTATTGTGCCAAGTTTCAAAGCGCTACTACAAACCGTGTTTGATTTAGAGTTCCAACTACATGTATCCATATAGGAGAAAACAGAGTGAAACCTAAACATGAAAACGGTTACTGCAAAGGAACGGTTTGACCTAGAAGAACGAAATTTGGTGAGCCAAGTGGGATTGGTGTACTGATCATTAAATGGAAGTATCATCAAGATTGGGTGAAAAACTGTTTGCTGAGATTTCAGGAAACTCGTAGTTTTTTGGAAGCTTGGCAACCCCTTTCAATGAAAGTGATTCTCGTCAGTCTCTGCTTGGGGCTACTTCAATAGGACACAAACCATAGCGATAGAATTTGGAACTACATTATTGTGCCAAGTTTCAAAGAGCTAGCACAAACCGTGTTTGATTTAGAGTTCCAACTACATGTATCCATATTGGAGAAACAGAGTGAAACCTAAACATGAAAACGGTTACTGCAAAGGAACGGTTAACCTAGAAGAACGAAATTTGGTGAGCCAAGTGGGATTGGTGTACTGATCATTAAATGGAAGTATCATCAAGATTGGGAGAAAAAATGTTTGCTGAGATTTCAGGAAACTCGTAGTTTTTGGAAGCTTGGCAACCCCTTTCAATGAAAGTGATTCTCGTCAGTCTGTGCTTGGGGCTACTTCAATAGGACACAAACCATAGCGATAGAACTTGGAACTACATTATTGTGCCAAGTTTCAAAGAGCTAGCACAAACCGTGTTTGATTTAGAGTTCCAACTACATGTATCCATATTGGAGAAAACAGAGTGAAACCTAAACATGAAAACGGTTCCTGCAAAGGAACGGTTTTACCTAGAAGAACGAAATTTGGTGAGCAAAGTGGGATTGGTGTACTGATCATTAAATGGAAGTATCATCAAGATTGGGTGAAAAAATGTTTGCTGAGATTTCAGGAAACTCGTAGTTTTTTGGAAGCTTGGCAACCCCTTTCAATGAAAGTGATTCTCGTCATTCTCTGCTTCGGGCTACTTCAATAGGACACAAACCATAGCGATAGAACTTGGAACTATATTATTGTGCCAAGTTTCAAAGCGCTAGCACAAACCGTGTTTGATTTAGAGTTCCAACTACATGTATCCATATAGGAGAAAACAGAGTGAAACCTAAACATGAAAACGGTTACTGCAAAGGAACGGTTTGACCTAGAAGAACGAAATTTGGTGAGCCAAATGGGATTGGTGTACTGATCATTAAATGGAAGTATCATCAAGATTGGGTGAAAAAATGTTTGCTGAGATTTCAGGAAACTCGTAGTTTTTTTGGAAGCTTGGCAACGCCTTTAATGAAAGTGATACTCGTCAGTCTCTGTTTGGGGCTACTTCAATAGGACACAAACCATAGCGATAGAACTTGGAACTACATTATTGTGCCAAGTTTCAAAGAGCTAGCACAAACCGTGTTTGATTTAGAGTTCCAACTACATGTATCCATATTGGAGAAAACAGAGTGAAACCTAAACATGAAAACGGTTCCTGCAAAGGAACGGTTTTACCTAGAAGAACGAAATTTGGTCAAAGTGGGATTGGTGTACTGATCATTAAATGGAAGTATCATCAAGATTGGGTGAAAAAATGTTTGCTGAGATTTCAGGAAACTCGTAGTTTTTTGGAAGCTTGGCAACCCCTTTCAATGAAAGTGATTCTCGTCAGTCTCTGCTTGGGGCTACTTCAATAGGACACAAACCATAGCGATAGAACTTGGAACTATATTATTGTGCCAAGTTTCAAAGCGCTAGCACAAACCGTGTTTGATTTAGAGTTCCAACTACATGTATCCATATAGGAGAAAACAGAGTGAAACCTAAACATGAAAACGGTTACTGCAAAGGAACGGTTTGACCTAGAAGACCGAAATTTGGTGAGCCAAGTGGGATTGGTGTACTGATCATTAAATGGAAGTATCATCAAGATTGGGTGAAAAAATGTGTGCTGAGATTTCAGGAAACTCGTAGTTTTTTGGAAGCTTGGCAACCCCTTTCAATGAAAGTGATTCTCGTCAGTCTGTGCTTGGGGCTACTTCAATAGGACACAAACCATAGCGATAGAACTTGGAACTACATTATTGTGCCAAGTTTCAAAGAGCTAGCACAAACCGTGTTTGATTTAGAGTTCCAACTACATGTATCCATATTGGAGAAAACAGAGTGAAACCTAAACATGAAAACGGTTACTGCAAAGGAACGGTTTAACCTAGAAGAACGAAATTTGGTGAGCCAAGTGGGATTGGTGTACTGATCATTAAATGGAAGTATCATCAAGATTGGGTGAAAAAATGTTTGCTGAGATTTCAGGAAACTCGTAGTTTTTTGGAAGCTTGGCAACCCTTTCAATGAAAGTGATTCTCGTCAGTCTGTGCTTGGGGCTACTTCAATAGGACACAAACCATAGCGATAGAACTTGGAACTACATTATTGTGCCAAGTTTCAAAGAGCTAGCACAAACCGTGTTTGATTTAGAGTTCCAACTACATGTATCCATATTGGAGAAAACAGAGTGAAACCTAAACATGAAAACGGTTCCTGCAAAGGAACGGTTTTACCTAGAAGAACGAAATTTGGTGAGCAAAGTGGGATTGGTGTACTGATCATTAAATGGAAGTATCATCAAGATTGGGTGAAAAATGTTTGCTGAGATTTCAGGAAACTCGTAGTTTTTTGGAAGCTTGGCAACCCCTTTCAATGAAAGTGATTCTCGTCAGTCTGTGCTTGGGGCTACTTCAATAGGACACAAACCATAGCGATAGAACTTGGAACTACATTATTGTGCCAAGTTTCAAAGAGCTAGCACAAACCGTGTTTGATTTAGAGTTCCAACTACATGTATCCATATTGGAGAAAACAGAGTGAAAACCTAAACATGAAAACGGTTACTGCAAAGGAACGGTTTGACCTAGAAGAACGAAATTTGGTGAGCCAAATGGGATTGGTGTACTGATCATTAAATGGAAGTATCATCAAGATTGGGTGAAAAAATGTTTGCTGAGATTTCAGGAAACTCGTAGTTTTTTTGGAAGCTTGGCAACGCCTTTAATGAAAGTGATTCTCGTCAGTCTCTGTTTGGGGCTACTTCAATAGGACACAAACCATAGCGATAGAACTTGGAACTACATTATTGTGCCAAGTTTCAAAGAGCTAGCACAAACCGTGTTTGATTTAGAGTTCCAACTACATGTATCCATATTGGAGAAAACAGAGTGAAACCTAAACATGAAAACGGTTCCTGCAAAGGAACGGTTGACCTAGAAGAACGAAATTTGGTTAGCAAAGTGGGATTGGTGTACTGATCATTAAATGGAAGTATCATCAAGATTGGGTGAAAAAATGTTTGCTGAGATTTCAGGAAACTCGTAGTTTTTTGGAAGCTTGGCAACCCCTTTCAATGAAAGTGATTCTCGTCATTCTCTGCTTGGGGCTACGTCAATAGGACACAAACCATAGCGATGGAACTTAGAACTATATTATTGTGCCAAGTTTCAAAGCGCTAGCACAAACCGTGTTTGATTTAGAGTTCCAACTACATGTATCCATATAGGAGAAAACAGAGTGAAACCTAAACATGAAAACGGTTCCAGCAAAGGAACGGTTTGACCTAGAAGAACGAAATTTGGTGAGCCAAGTGGGATTGGTTTATTGATCATTAAATGGAAGTATCATCAAGATTGGGTGAAAAAATGTTTGTTGAGATTTCAGGAAACTTGTAGTTTTTTGGAATCTTGGCAACCCCTTTCAATGAAAGTGATTCTCGTCAGTCTCTGCTTGGGGCTACTTCAATAGGAAACAAACCATAGCGATAGAACTTGGAACTACATTATTGTGAAAAGTTCAAAGCGCTAGCACAAACCGTGTTTGATTTAGAGTTCCAACTACATGTATCCATATAGGAGAAAACAGAGTGAAACCTAAACATGAAAACGGTTACTGCAAAGGAACGGTTTGACCTAGAAGACCGAAATTTGGTGAGCCAAGTGGGATTGGTGTACTGATCATTAAATGGAAGTATCATCAAGATTGGGTGAAAAAATGTGTGCTGAGATTTCAGGAAACTCGTAGTTTTTTGGAAGCTTGGCAACCCCTTTCAATGAAAGTGATTCTCGTCAGTCTGTGCTTGGGGCTACTTCAATAGGACACAAACCATAGCGATAGAACTTGGAACTACATTATTGTGCCAAGTTTCAAAGAGCTAGCACAAACCGTGTTTGATTTAGAGTTCCAACTACATGTATCCATATTGGAGAAAACAGAGTGAAACCTAAAAAATGAAAACGGTTACTGCAAAGGAACGGTTTAACCTAGAAGAACGAAATTTGGTGAGCCAAGTGGGATTGGTGTACTGATCATTAAATGGAAGTATCATCAAGATTGGGTGAAAAAATGTTTGCTGAGATTTCAGGAAACTCGTAGTTTTTTGGAAGCTTGGCAACCCCTTTCAATGAAAGTGATTCTCGTCAGTCTGTGCTTGGGGCTACTTCAATAGGACACAAACCATAGCGATAGAACTT
Organism: Urocitellus parryii; assembly: GCF_045843805.1. Lineage (NCBI taxonomy): Eukaryota > Metazoa > Chordata > Mammalia > Rodentia > Sciuridae > Urocitellus > Urocitellus parryii. The sequence goes on along the minus strand of NW_027552644.1, from coordinate 48,277 downwards.
GGAACTACATTATTGTGCCAAGTTTCAAAGAGCTAGCACAAACCGTGTTTGATTTAGAGTTCCAACTACATGTATCCATATTGGAGAAAACAGAGTGAAACCTAAACATGAAAACGGTTCCTGCAAAGGAACGGTTTTACCTAGAAGAACGAAATTTGGTGAGCAAAGTGGGATTGGTGTACTGATCATTAAATGGAAGTATCATCAAGATTGGGTGAAAAAATGTTTGCTGAGATTTCAGGAAACTCGTAGTTTTTTGGAAGCTTGGCAACCCCTTTCAATGAAAGTGATTCTCGTCAGTCTGTGCTTGGGGCTACTTCAATAGGACACAAACCATAGCGATAGAACTTGGAACTACATTATTGTGCCAAGTTTCAAAGAGCTAGCACAAACCGTGTTTGATTTAGAGTTCCAACTACATGTATCCATATTGGAGAAAACAGAGTGAAACCTAAACATGAAAACGGTTCCTGCAAAGGAACGGTTTTACCTAGAAGAACGAAATTTGGTGAGCAAAGTGGGATTGGTGTACTGATCATTAAATGGAAGTATCATCAAGATTGGGTGAAAAAATGTTTGCTGAGATTTCAGGAAACTCGTAGTTTTTTGGAAGCTTGGCAACCCCTTTCAATGAAAGTGATTCTCGTCAGTCTCTGCTTGGGGCTACTTCAATAGGACACAAACCATAGCGATAGAACTTGGAACTATATTATTGTGCCAAGTTTCAAAGCGCTAGCACAAACCGTGTTTGATTTAGAGTTCCAACTACATGTATCCATATAGGAGAAAACAGAGTGAAACCTAAACATGAAAACGGTTACTGCAAAGGAACGGTTTGACCTAGAAGAACGAAATTTGGTGAGCCAAGTGGGATTGGTTTACTGATCATTAAATGGAAGTATCATCAAGATTGGGTGAAAAAATGTTTGTTGAGATTTCAGGAAACTCGTAGTTTTTTGGAATCTTGGCAACCCCTTTCAATGAAAGTGATTCTCGTCAGTCTCTGCTTGGGGCTACTTCAATAGGACACAAACCATAGCGATAGAACTTGGAACTACATTATTGTGCCAAGTTTCAAAGAGCTAGCACAAACCGTGTTTGATTTAGACTTCCAACTACATGTATCCATATAGGAGAAAACAGAGTGAAACCTAAACATGAAAACGGTTCCTGCAAAGGAACGGTTTGACCTAGAAGAACGAAATTTGGTGAGCCAAGTGGGATTGGTGTACTCATCATTAAATGGAAGTATCATCAAGATTGGGTGAAAAACTGTTTGCTGAGATTTCAGGAAACTCGTAGATTTTTGGAAGCTTGGCAACCCCTTTCAATGAAAGTGATTCTCGTCAGTATCTGCTTGGGGCTACTTCAATAGGACACAAACCATAGCTATAGAAGTTGGAACTATATTATTGTGCCAAGTTTCAAAGCGCTACTACAAACCGTGTTTGATTTAGAGTTCCAACTACATGTATCCATATAGGAGAAAACAGAGTGAAACCTAAACATGAAAACGGTTACTGCAAAGGAACGGTTTGACCTAGAAGAACGAAATTTGGTGAGCCAAGTGGGATTGGTGTACTGATCATTAAATGGAAGTATCATCAAGATTGGGTGAAAAACTGTTTGCTGAGATTTCAGGAAACTCGTAGTTTTTTGGAAGCTTGGCAACCCCTTTCAATGAAAGTGATTCTCGTCAGTCTCTGCTTGGGGCTACTTCAATAGGACACAAACCATAGCGATAGAATTTGGAACTACATTATTGTGCCAAGTTTCAAAGAGCTAGCACAAACCGTGTTTGATTTAGAGTTCCAACTACATGTATCCATATTGGAGAAAACAGAGTGAAACCTAAACATGAAAACGGTTACTGCAAAGGAACGGTTTAACCTAGAAGAACGAAATTTGGTGAGCCAAGTGGGATTGGTGTACTGATCATTAAATGGAAGTATCATCAAGATTGGGTGAAAAAATGTTTGCTGAGATTTCAGGAAACTCGTAGTTTTTTGGAAGCTTGGCAACCCCTTTCAATGAAAGTGATTCTCGTCAGTCTGTGCTTGGGGCTACTTCAATAGGACACAAACCATAGCGATAGAACTTGGAACTACATTATTGTGCCAAGTTTCAAAGAGCTAGCACAAACCGTGTTTGATTTAGAGTTCCAACTACATGTATCCATATTGGAGAAAACAGAGTGAAACCTAAACATGAAAACGGTTCCTGCAAAGGAACGGTTTTACCTAGAAGAACGAAATTTGGTGAGCCAAGTGGATTGGTGTACTGATCATTAAATGGAAGTATCATCAAGATTGGGTGAAAAAATGTTTGCTGAGATTTCAGGAAACTCGTAGTTTTTTGGAAGCTTGGCAACCCCTTTCAATGAAAGTGATTCTCGTCATTCTCTGCTTGGGGCTACTTCAATAGGACACAAACCATAGCGATAGAACTTGGAACTATATTATTGTGCCAAGTTTCAAAGCGCTAGCACAAACCGTGTTTGATTTAGAGTTCCAACTACATGTATCCATATAGGAGAAAACAGAGTGAAACCTAAACATGAAAACGGTTACTGCAAAGGAACGGTTTGACCTAGAAGAACGAAATTTGGTGAGCCAAATGGGATTGGTGTACTGATCATTAAATGGAAGTATCATCAAGATTGGGTGAAAAAATGTTTGCTGAGATTTCAGGAAACTCGTAGTTTTTTTGGAAGCTTGGCAACGCCTTTAATGAAAGTGATACTCGTCAGTCTCTGTTTGGGGCTACTTCAATAGGACACAAACCATAGCGATAGAACTTGGAACTACATTATTGTGCCAAGTTTCAAAGAGCTAGCACAAACCGTGTTTGATTTAGAGTTCCAACTACATGTATCCATATTGGAGAAAACAGAGTGAAACCTAAACATGAAAACGGTTCCTGCAAAGGAACGGTTTTACCTAGAAGAACGAAATTTGGTGAGCAAAGTGGGATTGGTGTACTGATCATTAAATGGAAGTATCATCAAGATTGGGTGAAAAAATGTTTGCTGAGATTTCAGGAAACTCGTAGTTTTTTGGAAGCTTGGCAACCCCTTTCAATGAAAGTGATTCTCGTCAGTCTCTGCTTGGGGCTACTTCAATAGGACACAAACCATAGCGATAGAACTTGGAACTATATTATTGTGCCAAGTTTCAAAGCGCTAGCACAAACCGTGTTTGATTTAGAGTTCCAACTACATGTATCCATATAGGAGAAAACAGAGTGAAACCTAAACATGAAAACGGTTACTGCAAAGGAACGGTTTGACCTAGAAGAACGAAATTTGGTGAGCCAAGTGGGATTGGTTTACTGATCATTAAATGGAAGTATCATCAAGATTGGGTGAAAAAATGTTTGTTGAGATTTCAGGAAACTCGTAGTTTTTTGGAATCTTGGCAACCCCTTTCAATGAAAGTGATTCTCGTCAGTCTCTGCTTGGGGCTACTTCAATAGGACACAAACCATAGCGATAGAACTTGGAACTACATTATTGTGCCAAGTTTCAAAGCGCTAGCACAAACCGTGTTTGATTTAGAGTTCCAACTACATGTATCCATATAGGAGAAAACAGAGTGAAACCTAAACATGAAAACGGTTACTGCAAAGGAACGGTTTGACCTAGAAGACCGAATTTGGTGAGCCAAGTGGGATTGGTGTACTGATCATTAAATGGAAGTATCATCAAGATTGGGTGAAAAAATGTTTGCTGAGATTTCAGGAAACTCGTAGTTTTTTGGAAGCTTGGCAACCCCTTTCAATGAAAGTGATTCTCGTCAGTCTGTGCTTGGGGCTACTTCAATAGGACACAAACCATAGCGATAGAACTTGGAACTACATTATTGTGCCAAGTTTCAAAGAGCTAGCACAAACCGTGTTTGATTTAGAGTTCCAACTACATGTATCCATATTGGAGAAAACAGAGTGAAACCTAAACATGAAAACGGTTACTGCAAAGGAACGGTTTAACCTAGAAGAACGAAATTTGGTGAGCCAAGTGGGATTGGTGTACTGATCATTAAATGGAAGTATCATCAAGATTGGGTGAAAAAATGTTTGCTGAGATTTCAGGAAACTCGTAGTTTTTTGGAAGCTTGGCAACCCCTTTCAATGAAAGTGATTCTCGTCAGTCTGTGCTTGGGGCTACTTCAATAGGACACAAACCATAGCGATAGAACTTGGAACTACATTATTGTGCCAAGTTTCAAAGAGCTAGCACAAACCGTGTTTGATTTAGAGTTCCAACTACATGTATCCATATTGGAGAAAACAGAGTGAAACCTAAACATGAAAACGGTTCCTGCAAAGGAACGGTTTTACCTAGAAGAACGAAATTTGGTGAGCAAAGTGGGATTGGTGTACTGATCATTAAATGGTAGTATCATCAAGATTGGGTGAAAAAATGTTTGCTGAGATTTCAGGAAACTCGTAGTTTTTTGGAAGCTTGGCAACCCCTTTCAATGAAAGTGATTCTCGTCATTCTCTGCTTGGGGCTACTTCAATAGGACACAAACCATAGCGATAGAACTTGGAACTATATTATTGTGCCAAGTTTCAAAGCGCTAGCACAAACCGTGTTTGATTTAGAGTTCCAACTACATCTATCCATATAGGAGAAAACAGAGTGAAACCTAAACATGAAAACGGTTACTGCAAAGGAATGGTTTGACCTAGAAGAACGAAATTTGGTGAGCCAAATGGGATTGGTGTACTGATCATTAAATGGAAGTATCATCAAGATTGGGTGAAAAAATGTTTGCTGAGATTTCAGGAAACTCGTAGTTTTTTGGAAGCTTGGCAACCCCTTTAATGAAAGTGATTCTCGTCAGTCTCTGCTTGGGGCTACTTCAATAGGACACAAACCATAGCGATAGAACTTGGAACTACATTATTGTGCCAAGTTTCAAAGAGCTAGCACAAACCGTGTTTGATTTAGAGTTCCAACTACATGTATCCATATTGGAGAAAACAGAGTGAAACCTAAACATGAAAACGGTTCCTGCAAAGGAAAGGTTTGACCTAGAAGAACGAAATTTGGTTAGCAAAGTGGGATTGGTTTACTGATCATTAAATGGAAGTATCATCAAGATTGGGTGAAAAAATGTTTGCTGAGATTTCAGGAAACTCGTAGTTTTTTGAAGCTTGGCAACCCCTTTCAATGAAAGTGATTCTCGTCATTCTCTGCTTGGGGCTACTTCAATAGGACACAAACCATAGCGATGGAACTTGGAACTATATTATTGTGCCAAGTTTCAAAGCGCTAGCACAAACCGTGTTTGATTTAGAGTTCCAACTACATGTATCCATATAGGAGAAAACAGAGTGAAACCTAAACATGAAACGGTTACTGCAAAGGAACGGTTTGACCTAGAAGAACGAAATTTGGTGAGCCAAATGGGATTGGTTTACTGATCATTAAAATGGAAGTATTATCAAGATTGGTTGAAAAAATGTTTGTTGAGATTTCAGGAAACTCGTAGTTTTTTGGAATCTTGGCAACCCCTTTCAATGAAAGTGATTCTCGTCAGTCTCTGCTTGATGCTACTTCAATAGGACACAAACCATAGCGATAGAACTTGGAACTACATTATTGTGCCAAGTTTCAAAGCGCTAGCACAAACCGTGTTTGATTTAGAGTTCCAACTACATGTATCCATATAGGAGAAAACAGAGTGAAACCTAAACATGAAAACGGTTACTGCAAAGGAACGGTTTGACCTAGAAGACCGAAATTTGGTGAGCCAAGTGGGATTGGTGTACTGATCATTAAATGGAAGTATCATCAAGATTGGGTGAAAAAATGTTTGCTGAGATTTCAGAAAACTCGTAGTTTTTTGGAAGCTTGCAACCCTTTCAATGAAAGTGATTCTCGTCAGTCTGTGCTTGGGGCTACTTCAATAGGACACAAACCATAGCGATAGAACTTGGAACTACATTATTGTGCCAAGTTTCAAAGAGCTAGCACAAACCGTGTTTGATTTAGAGTCCAACTACATGTATCCATATTGAGAAAACAGAGTGAAACCTAAACATGAAAACGGTTCCTGCAAAGGAACGGTTTTACCTAGAAGAACGAAATTTGGTGAGCAAAGTGGTATTGGTGTACTGATCATTAAATGGAAGTATCATCAAGATTGGGTGAAAAAATGTTTGCTGAGATTTCAGGAAACTCGTAGTTTTTTGGAAGCTTGGCAACCCCTTTCAATGAAAGTGATTCTCGTCAGTCTCTACTTGGGGCTACTTCAATAGGACACAAACCATATCGATAGAACTTGGAACTATATTATTCAGCCAAGTTTCAAAGCGCTAGCACAAACCGTGTTTGATTTAGAGTTCCAACTACATGTATCCATATAGGAGAAAACAGAGTGAAACCTAAACATGAAAACGGTTACTGCAAAGGAACGGTTTGACCTAGAAGAACGAAATTTGGTGAGCCAAGTGGGATTGGTGTACTGATCATTAAATGGAAGTATCATCAAGATTGGGTGAAAAAATGTTTGCTGAGATTTCAGGAAACTCGTAGTTTTTTGGAATTTTGGCAACCCCTTTCAATGAAAGTGATTCTCGTCAGTCTCTGCTTGGGGCTACTTCAATAGGACACAAACCATAGCGATAGAACTTGGAACTACATTATTGTGCCAAGTTTCAAAGAGCTAGCACAAACCGTGTTTGATTTAGACTTCCAACTACATGTATCCATATAGGAGAAAACAGAGTGAAACCTAAACATGAAAACGGTTACTGCAAAGGAACGGTGTGACCTAGAAGAACGAAATTTGGTGAGCCAAGTGGGATTGGTGTACTGATCATTAAATGGAAGTATCATCAAGATTGGGTGAAAAAATGTTTGCTGAGATTTCAGGAAACTCGTAGTTTTTTGGAAGCTTGGCAACCCCTTTAAATGAAAGTGATTCTCGTCAGTCTCTGCTTGGGGCTACTTCAATAGGACACAAACCATAGCGATAGAACTTGGAACTACATTATTGTGCCAAGTTTCAAAGCGCTAGCACAAACCGTGTTTGATTTAGAGTTCCAACTACATGTATCCATATAGGAGAAAACAGAGTGAAACCTAAACATGAAAACGGTTACTGCAAAGGAACGGTTTGACCTAGAAGACCGAAATTTGGTGAGCCAAGTGGGATTGGTGTACTGATCATTAAATGGAAGTATCATCAAGATTGGGTGAAAAAATGTTTGCTGAGATTTCAGAAAACTCGTAGTTTTTTGGAAGCTTGGCAACCCCTTTCAATGAAAGTGATTCTCGTCAGTCTGTGCTTGGGGCTACTTCAATAGGACACAAACCATAGCGATAGAACTTGGAACTACATTATTGTGCCAAGTTTCAAAGAGCTAGCACAAACCGTGTTTGATTTAGAGTCCAACTACATGTATCCATATTGGAGAAAACAGAGTGAAACCTAAACATGAAAACCGTTCCTGCAAAGGAACGGTTTTACCTAGAAGAACGAAATTTGGTGAGCAAAGTGGTATTGGTGTACTGATCATTAAATGGAAGTATCATCAAGATTGGGTGAAAAAATGTTTGCTGAGATTTCAGGAAACTCGTAGTTTTTTGGAAGCTTGGCAACCCCTTTCAATGAAAGTGATTCTCGTCAGTCTGTGCTTGGGGCTACTTCAATAGGACACAAACCATAGCGATAGAACTTGGAACTACATTATTCAGCCAAGTTTCAAAGCGCTACCACAAACCGTGTTTGATTTAGAGTTCCAACTACATGTATCCATATAGGAGAAAACAGAGTGAAACCTAAACATGAAAACGGTTACTGCCAAGGAACTGTTTGACCTAGAAGAACGAAATTTGGTGAGCCAAGTGGGATTGGTGTACTGATCATTAAATGGAAGTATCATCAGATTGGGTGAAAAAATGTTTGCTGAGATTTCAGGAAACTCGTAGTTTTTTGGAAGCTTGGCAACCCCTTTCAATGAAAGTGATTCTCGTCAGTCTGTGCTTGGGGCTACTTCAATAGGACACAAACCATAGCGATAGAACTTGGAACTACATTATTGTGCCAAGTTTCAAAGAGCTAGCACAAACCGTGTTTGATTTAGAGTTCCAACTACATGTATCCATATTGGAGAAAACAGAGTGAAACCTAAACATGAAAACGGTTACTGCAAAGGAACGGTTTAACCTAGAAGAACGAAATTTGGTGAGCCAAGTGGGATTGGTGTACTGATCATTAAATGGAAGTATCATCATGATTGGGTGAAAAAATGTTTGCTGAGATTTCAGGAAACTCGTAGTTTTTTGGAAGCTTGGCAACCCCTTTCAATGAAAGTGATTCTCGTCAGTCTGTGCTTGGGGCTACTTCAATAGGACACAAACCATAGCGATAGAACTTGGAACTACATTATTGTGAGAAGTTTCAAAGAGCTAGCACAAACCGTGTTTGATTTAGAGTTCCAACTACATGTATCCATATTGGAGAAAACAGAGTGAAACCTAAACATGAAAACGGTTACTGCAAAGGAACGGTTTGACCTAGAAGAACGAAATTTGGTGAGCAAAGTGGGATTGGTGTACTGATCATTAAATGGAAGTATCATCAAGATTGGGTGAAAAAATGTTTGCTGAGATTTCAGGAAACTCGTAGTTTTTTGGAAGCTTGGCAACCCCTTTCAATGAAAGTGATTCTCGTCATTCTCTGCTTGGGGCTACTTCAATAGGACACAAACCATAGCGATAGAACTTGGAACTATATTATTGTGCCAAGTTTCAAAGCGCTAGCACAAACCGTGTTTGATTTAGAGTTCCAACTACATGTATCCATATAGGAGAAAACAGAGTGAAACCTAAACATGAAAACGGTTACTGCAAAGGAACGGTTTGACCTAGAAGAACCAAATTTGGTGAGCCAAGTGGGATTGGTTTACTGATCATTAAATGGAAGTATCATCAAGATTGGGTGAAAAAATGTTTGTTGAGATTTCAGGAAACTCGTAGTTTTTTGGAATCTTGGCAACCCCTTTCAATGAAAGTGATTCTCGTCAGTCTCTGCTTGGGGCTACTTCAATAGGACACAAACCATAGCGATAGAACTTGGAACTACATTATTGTGCCAAGTTTCAATGCGCTAGCACAAACCGTGTTTGATTTAGAGTTCCAACTACATGTATCCATATAGGAGAAAACAGAGTGAAACCTAAACACGAAAACGGTTACTGCAAAGGAACGGTTTGACCTAGAAGACCGAAATTTGGTGAGCCAAGTGGGATTGGTGTACTGATCATTAAATGGAAGTATCATCAAGATTGGGTGAAAAAATGTTTGCTGAGATTTCAGGAAACTCGTAGTTTTTTGGAAGCTTGGCAACCCCTTTCAATGAAAGTGATTCTCGTCAGTCTGTGCCTTGGGGCTACTTCAATAGGACACAAACCATAGCGATAGAAATTGGAACTACATTATTGTGCCAAGTTTCAAAGAGCTAGCACAAACCGTGTTTGATTTAGAGTTCCAACTACATGTATCCATATTGGAGAAAACAGAGTGAAACCTAAACATGAAAACGGTTACTGCAAAGGAACGGTTTAACCTAGAAGAACGAAATTTGGTGAGCCAAGTGGGATTGGTGTACTGATCATTAAATGGAAGTATCATCAAGATTGGGTGAAAAAATGTTTGCTGAGATTTCAGGAAACTCGTAGTTTTTTGGAAGCTTGGCAACCCCTTTCAATGAAAGTGATTCTCGTCATTCTCTGCTTGGGGCTACTTCAATAGGACACAAACCATAGCGATAGAACTTGGAACTATATTATTGTGCCAAGTTTCAAAGCGCTAGCACAAACCGTGTTTGATTTAGAGTTCCAACTACATGTATCCATATAGGAGAAAACAGAGTGAAACCTAAACATGAAAACGGTTACTGCAAAGGAACGGTTTGACCTAGAAGAACGAAATTTGGTGAGCCAAATGGGATTGGTGTACTGATCATTAAATGGAAGTATCATCAAGATTGGGTGAAAAAATGTTTGCTGAGATTTCAGGAAACTCGTAGTTTTTTGGAAGCTTGGCAACCCCTTTAATGAAAGTGATTCTCGTCAGTCTCTGCTTGGGGCTACTTCAATAGGACACAAACCATAGCGATAGAACTTGGAACTACATTATTGTGCCAAGTTTCAAAGAGCTAGCACAAACCGTGTTTGATTTAGACTTCCAACTACATGTATCCATATAGGAGAAAACAGAGTGAAACCTAAACATGAAAACGGTTACTGCAAAGGAACGGTGTGACCTAGAAGAACGAAATTTGGTGAGCCAAGTGGGATTGGTGTACTGATCATTAAATGGAAGTATCATCAAGATTGGGTGAAAAAATGTTTGCTGAGATTTCAGGAAACTCGTAGTTTTTTGGAATCTTGGCAACCCCTTTCAATGAAAGTGATTCTCGTCAGTCTCTGCTTGGGGCTACTTCAATAGGACACAAACCATAGCGATAGAACTTGGAACTACATTATTGTGCAAAGTTTCAAAGCGCTAACACAAACCGTGTTTGATTTAGACTTCCAACTACATGTATCCATATAGGAGAAAACAGAGTGAAACATATACATGAAAACGGTTACTGCAAAGGAACGGATTGACCTAGAAGAACGAAATTTGTTGAGCCAAGTGGGATTGGTGTACTGATCATTAAATGGAAGTATCATCAAGATTGGGTGAAAAACTGTTTGCTGAGATTTCAGGAAACTCGTAGTTTTTTGGAAGCTTGGCAACCCCTTTCAATGAAAGTGATTCTTGTCAGTCTCTGCTTGGGGCTACTTCAATAGGACCCAAACCATAGCTATAGAACTTGGAACTATATTATTGTGCCAAGTTTCAAAGCTCTAGCACAAACCGTGTTTGATTTAGAGTTCCAACTACATGTATCCATATAGGAGAAAACAGAGTGAAACCTAAACATGAAAACGGTTACTGCAAAGGAACGGTTTGACCTAGAAGAACGAAATTTGGTGAGCCAAGTGGGATTGGTGTAGTGATCATTAAATGGAAGTATCATCAAGATTGGGTGAAAAAATGTTTGCTGAGATTTCAGGAAACTCGTAGTTTTTTGGAAGCTTGGCAACCCCTTTCAATGAAAGTGATTCTCGTCAGTCTCTGCTTGGGGCTACTTCAATAGGACACAAACCATAGCTATAGAACTTGGAACTATATCATTGTGCCAAGTTTCAAAGCGCTACCACAAACCGTGTTTGATTTAGAGTTCCAACTACATGTATCCATATAGGAGAAAACAGAGTAAAACCTAAACATGAAAACGGTTACTGCAAAGGAACGGTTTGACCTAGAAGAACGAAATTTGGTGAGCCAAGTGGGATTGGTGTACTGATCATTAAATGGAAGTATCATCAAGATTGGGTGAAAAAATGTTTGCTGAGATTTCAGGAAACTCGTAGTTTTTTGGAAGCTTGGCAACCCCTTTCAATGAAAGTGATTCTCGTCAGTCTCTGCTTGGGGCAACTTCAATAGGACAAAAACCATAGTGATAGAACTTGGAACTATATTATTGTGCCAAGTTTCAAAGCGCTAGCACAAACCGTGTTTGATTTAGAGTTCCAACTACATGTATCCATATAGGAGAAAACAGAGTGAAACCTAAACATGAAAACGGTTACTGCAAAGGAACGGTTTGACCTAGAAGAACGAAATTTGGTGAGCCAAGTGGGATTGGTGTACTGATCATTAAATGGAAGTATCATCAAGATTGGGTGAAAAAATGTTTGCTGAGATTTCAGGAAACTCGTAGTTTTTTGGAAGCTTGGCAACCCCTTTCAATGAAAGTGATTCTCGTCAGTCTCTGCTTGGGGCTACTTCAATAGGACACAAACCATAGCGATAGAACTTGGAACTATATTATTCAGCCAAGTTTCAAAGCGCTAGCACAAACCGTGTTTGATTTAGAGTTCCAACTACATGTATCCATATAGGAGAAAACAGAGTGAACCCTAAACATGAAAACGGTTACTGCAAAGGAACGGTTTGACCTAGAAGAACGAAATTTGGTGAGCCAAGTGGGATTGGTGTACTGATCATTAAATGGAAGTATCATGAAGATTGGGTGAAAAAATGTTTGCTGAGATTTCAGGAAACTCGTAGTTTTTTGGAATCTTGGCAACCGCTTTCAATGAAAGTGATTCTCGTCAGTCTCTGCTTGGGGCTACTTCAATAGGACACAAACCATAGCGATAGAACTTGGAACTACATTATTGTGCAAAGTTTCAAAGCGCTAACACAAACCGTGTTTGATTTAGACTTCCAACTACATGTATCCATATAGGAGAAAACAGAGTGAAACCTATACATGAAAACGGTTACTGCAAAGGAACGGTTTGACCTAGAAGAACGAAATTTGGTGAGCCAAGTGGGATTGGTTTACTGATCATTAAAAGGAAGTATCATCAAGATTGGGTGAAAAAATGTTTGTTGAGATTTCAGGAAACTCGTAGTTTTTTGGAATATTGGCAACACCCTTCAATGAAAGTGATTCTCGTCAGTCTCTGCTTGGGGCTACTTCAATAGGACACAAACCATAGCGATAGAACTTGGAACTACATTATTGTGCCAAGTTTCAAAGAGCTAGCACAAAGCGTGTTTGATTTAGACTTCCAAGTACATGTATCCATATAGGAGAAAACAGAGTGAAACCTAAACATGAAAACGGTTACTGCAAAGGAACGGTTTGACCTAGAAGACCGAAATTTGGTGAGCCAAGTGGGATTGGTGTAGTGATCATTAAATGGAAGTATCATCAAGATTGGGTGAAAAAATGTTTGCTGAGATTTCAGGAAACTCGTAGTTTTCTGGATGCTTGGCAACCCCTTTCAATGAAAGTGATTCTCGTCAGTCTGTGCTTGGGGCTACTTCAATAGGACACAAACCATAGCGATAGAACGTGGAACTACATTATTGTGCCAAGTTTCAAAGAGCTAGCACAAACCGTGTTTGATTTAGAGTTCCAACTACATGTATCCATATTGGAGAAAACAGAGTGAAACCTAAACATGAAAACGGTTCCTGCAAAGGAACGGTTTTACCTAGAAGAACGAAATTTGGTGAGCCAAGTGGGATTGGTGTACTGATCATTAAATGGAAGTATAATCAAGATTGGGTGAAAAAATGTTTGCTGAGATTTCAGGAAACTCGTAGTTTTTTGGAAGCTTGGCAACCCCTTTCAATGAAAGTGATTCTCGTCAGTCTCTCCTTGGGGCTACTTCAATAGGACACAAACCATAGTGATAGAACTTGGAACTATATTATTGTGCCAAGTTTCAAAGCGCTAGCACAAACCGTGTTTGATTTAGACTTCCAACTACATGTATCCATATAGGAGAAAACAGAGTGAAACCTAAACATGAAAACGGTTCCTGCAAAGGAACGGTGTGACCTAGAAGAACGAAATTTGGTGAGCCAAGTGGGATTGGTGTACTGATCATTAAATGGAAGTATCATCAAGATTGGGTGAAAAACTGTTTGCTGAGATTTCAGGAAACTCGTAGTTTTTTGGAAGCTTTGCAACCTCTTTCAATGAAAGTGATTCTCGTCAGTCTCTGCTTGGGGCTACTTCAATAGGACACAAACCATAGCGATAGAACTTGGAACTACATTATTGTGCCAAGTTTCAAAGAGCTAGCACAAACCGTGTTTGATTTAGAGTTCCAACTACATGTATCCATATTGGAGAAAACAGAGTGAAACCTAAACATGAAAACGGTTCCTGCAAAGGAACGGTTTTACCTAGAAGAACGAAATTTGGTGAGCAAAGTGGTATTGGTGTACTGATCATTAAATGGAAGTATCATCAAGATTGGGTGAAAAAATGTTTGCTGAGATTTCAGGAAACTCGTAGTTTTTTGGAAGCTGGGCAACCCCTTTCAATGAAAGTGATTCTCGTCAGTCTCTCCTTGGGGCTACTTCAATAGGACACAAACCATAGCGATAGAACTTGGAACTATATTATTGTGCCAAGTTTCAAAGCGCTAGCACAAACCGTGTTTGATTTAGAGTTCCAACTACATGTATCCATATAGGAGAAAACAGAGTGAAACCTAAACATGAAAACGGTTACTGCAAAGGAACGGTTTAACCTAGAAGAACGAAATTTGGTGAGCCAAGTGGGATTGGTGTAGTGATCATTAAATGGAAGTATCATCAAGATTGGGTGAAAAAATGTTTGCTGAGATTTCAGGAAACTCGTAGTTTTTTGGAAGCTTGGCAACCCCTTTCAATGAAAGTGATTCTCGTCAGTCTCTGCTTGGGGCTACTTCAATAGGACACAAACCATAGCGATAGAACTTGGAACTATATTATTCAGCCAAGTTTCAAAGCGCTAGCACAAACCGTGTTTGATTTAGAGTTCCAACTACATGTATCCATATAGGAGAAAACAGAGTGAAACCTAAACATGAAAACGGTTACTGCAAAGGAACGGTTTGACCTAGAAGAACGAAATTTGGTGAGCCAAGTGGGATTGGTGTACTGATCATTAAATGGAAGTATCATGAAGATTGGGTGAAAAAATGTTTGCTGATATTTCAGGAAACTCGTAGTTTTTTGGAATCTTGGCAACCCCTTTCAATTAAAGTGATTCTCGTCAGTCTCTGCTTGGGGCTACTTCAATAGGACACAAACCATAGCGATAGAACTTGGAACTACATTATTGTGCCAAGTTTCAAAGAGCTAGCACAAACCGTGTTTGATTTAGACTTCCAACTACATGTATCCATATAGGAGAAAACAGAGTGAAACCTAAACATGAAAACGGTTACTGCAAAGGAACGGTTTGACCTAGAAGACCGAAATTTGGTGAGCCAAGTGGGATTGGTGTACTGATCATTAAATGGAAGTATCATCAAGATTGGGTGAAAAAATGTTTGCTGAGATTTCAGGAAACTCGTAGTTTTTTGGAAGCTTGGCAACCCCTTTCAATGAAAGTGATTCTCGTCAGTCTCTGCTTGGGGCTACTTCAATAGGACACAAACCATAGCGATAGAACTTGGAACTACATTATTGTGCCAAGTTTCAAAGAGCTAGCACAAACCGTGTTTGATTTAGACTTCCAACTACATGTATCCATATAGGAGAAAACAGAGTGAAACCTAAACATGAAAACGGTTACTGCAAAGGAACGGTTTGACCTAGAAGAACGAAATTTGGTGAGCCAAGTGGGATTGGTGTAGTGATCATTAAATGGAAGTATCATCAAGATTGGGTGAAAAAATGTTTGCTGAGATTTCAGGAAACTCGTAGTTTTTTGGAAGCTTGGCAACCCCTTTCAATGAAAGTGATTCTCGTCAGTCTCTGCTTGGGGCTACTTCAATAGGACACAATCCATAGCTATAGAACTTGGAACTATATCATTGTGCCAAGTTTCAAAGCGCTACCACAAACCGTGTTTGATTTAGAGTTCCAACTACATGTATCCATATTGGAGAAAACAGAGTGAAACCTAAACATGAAAACGGTTACTGCAAAGGAACGGTTTGACCTAGAAGAACGAAATTTGGTGAGCCAAGTGGGATTGGTGTACTGATCATTAAATGGAAGTATCATCAAGATTGGGTGAAAAAATGTTTGCTGAGATTTCAGGAAACTCGTAGTTTTTTGGAAGCTTGGCAACCCCTTTCAATGAAAGTGATTCTCGTCAGTCTCTGCTTGGGGCTACTTCAATAGGACACAAACCATAGCGATAGAATTTGGAACTACATTATTGTGCCGAGTTTCAAAGCGCTAGCACAAACCGTGTTTGATTTAGAGTTCCAACTACATGTATCCATATTGGAGAAAACAGAGTGAAACCTAAACATGAAAACGGTTACTGCAAAGGAACGGTTTAACCTAGAAGAACGAAATTTGGTGAGCCAAGTGGGATTGGTGTACTGATCATTAAATGGAAGTATCATCAAGATTGGGTGAAAAAATGTTTGCTGAGATTTCAGGAAACTCGTAGTTTTTTGGAAGCTTGGCAACCCCTTTCAATGAAAGTGATTCTCGTCAGTCTGTGCTTGGGGCTACTTCAATAGGACACAAACCACAGCGATAGAACGTGGAACTACATTATTGTGCCAAGTTTCAAAGAGCTAGCACAAACCGTGTTTGATTTAGAGTTCCAACTACATGTATCCATATTGGAGAAAACAGAGTGAAACCTAAACATGAAAACGGTTCCTGCAAAGGAACGGTTTTACCTAGAAGAACGAAATTTGGTGAGCCAAGTGGGATTGGTGTACTGATCATTAAATGGAAGTATAATAAAGATTGGGTGAAAAAATGTTTGCTGAGATTTCAGGAAACTCGTAGTTTTTTGGAAGCTTGGCAACCCCTTTCAATGAAAGTGATTCTCGTCAGTCTCTACTTGGGGTACTTCAATAGGACACAAACCATAGCGATAGAACTTGGAACTATATTATTGTGCCAAGTTTCAAAGCGCTAGCACAAACCGTGTTTGATTTAGACTTCCAACTACATGTATCCATATAGGAGAAAACAGAGTGAAACCTAAACATGAAAACGGTTCCTGCAAAGGAACGGTGTGACCTAGAAGAACGAAATTTGGTGAGCCAAGTGGGATTGGTGTACTGATCATTAAATGGAAGTATCATCAAGATTGGGTGAAAAAATGTTTGCTGAGATTTCAGGAAACTCGTAGTTTTTTGGAAGCTTGGCAACCCCTTTCAATGAAAGTGATTCTCGTCAGTCTCTGCTTGGGGCTACTTCAATAGGACACAAACCATAGCGATAGAACTTGGAACTACATTATTGTGCAAAGTTTCAAAGCGCTAACACAAACCGTGTTTGATTTAGACTTCCAACTACATGTATCCATATAGGAGAAAACAGAGTGAAACCTATACATGAAAACGGTTACTGCAAAGGAACGGTTTGACCTAGAAGAACGAAATTTGGTGAGCCAAGTGGGATTGGTTTACTGATCATTAAAAGGAAGTATCATCAAGATTGGGTGAAAAAATGTTTGTTGAGATTTCAGGAAACTCGTAGTTTTTTGGAATATTGGCAACACCCTTCAATGAAAGTGATTCTCGTCAGTCTCTGCTTGGGGCTACTTCAATAGGACACAAACCATAGCGATAGAACTTGGAACTACATTATTGTGCCAAGTTTCAAAGAGCTAGCACAAAGCGTGTTTGATTTAGACTTCCAAGTACATGTATCCATATAGGAGAAAACAGAGTGAAACCTAAACATGAAAACGGTTACTGCAAAGGAACGGTTTGACCTAGAAGACCGAAATTTGGTGAGCCAAGTGGGATTGGTGTAGTGATCATTAAATGGAAGTATCATCAAGATTGGGTGAAAAAATGTTTGCTGAGATTTCAGGAAACTCGTAGTTTTCTGGATGCTTGGCAACCCCTTTCAATGAAAGTGATTCTCGTCAGTCTGTGCTTGGGGCTACTTCAATAGGACACAAACCATAGCGATAGAACGTGGAACTACATTATTGTGCCAAGTTTCAAAGAGCTAGCACAAACCGTGTTTGATTTAGAGTTCCAACTACATGTATCCATATTGGAGAAAACAGAGTGAAACCTAAACATGAAAACGGTTCCTGCAAAGGAACGGTTTTACCTAGAAGAACGAAATTTGGTGAGCCAAGTGGGATTGGTGTACTGATCATTAAATGGAAGTATAATCAAGATTGGGTGAAAAAATGTTTGCTGAGATTTCAGGAAACTCGTAGTTTTTTGGAAGCTTGGCAACCCCTTTCAATGAAAGTGATTCTCGTCAGTCTCTCCTTGGGGCTACTTCAATAGGACACAAACCATAGTGATAGAACTTGGAACTATATTATTGTGCCAAGTTTCAAAGCGCTAGCACAAACCGTGTTTGATTTAGACTTCCAACTACATGTATCCATATAGGAGAAAACAGAGTGAAACCTAAACATGAAAACGGTTCCTGCAAAGGAACGGTGTGACCTAGAAGAACGAAATTTGGTGAGCCAAGTGGGATTGGTGTACTGATCATTAAATGGAAGTATCATCAAGATTGGGTGAAAAACTGTTTGCTGAGATTTCAGGAAACTCGTAGTTTTTTGGAAGCTTTGCAACCTCTTTCAATGAAAGTGATTCTCGTCAGTCTCTGCTTGGGGCTACTTCAATAGGACACAAACCATAGCGATAGAACTTGGAACTACATTATTGTGCCAAGTTTCAAAGAGCTAGCACAAACCGTGTTTGATTTAGAGTTCCAACTACATGTATCCATATTGGAGAAAACAGAGTGAAACCTAAACATGAAAACGGTTCCTGCAAAGGAACGGTTTTACCTAGAAGAACGAAATTTGGTGAGCAAAGTGGTATTGGTGTACTGATCATTAAATGGAAGTATCATCAAGATTGGGTGAAAAAATATTTGCTGAGATTTCAGGAAACTCGTAGTTTTTTGGAAGCTGGGCAACCCCTTTCAATGAAAGTGATTCTCGTCAGTCTCTCCTTGGGGCTACTTCAATAGGACACAAACCATAGCGATAGAACTTGGAACTATATTATTGTGCCAAGTTTCAAAGCGCTAGCACAAAACCGTGTTTGATTTAGAGTTCCAACTACATGTATCCATATAGGAGAAAACAGAGTGAAACCTAAACATGAAAACGGTTACTGCAAAGGAACGGTTTAACCTAGAAGAACGAAATTTGGTGAGCCAAGTGGGATTGGTGTAGTGATCATTAAATGGAAGTATCATCAAGATTGGGTGAAAAAATGTTTGCTGAGATTTCAGGAAACTCGTAGTTTTTTGGAAGCTTGGCAACCCCTTTCAATGAAAGTGATTCTCGTCAGTCTCTGCTTGGGGCTACTTCAATAGGACACAAACCATAGCGATAGAACTTGGAACTATATTATTCAGCCAAGTTTCAAAGCGCTAGCACAAACCGTGTTTGATTTAGAGTTCCAACTACATGTATCCATATAGGAGAAAACAGAGTGAAACCTAAACATGAAAACGGTTACTGCAAAGGAACGGTTTGACCTAGAAGAACGAAATTTGGTGAGCCAAGTGGGATTGGTGTACTGATCATTAAATGGAAGTATCATGAAGATTGGGTGAAAAAATGTTTGCTGATATTTCAGGAAACTCGTAGTTTTTTGGAATCTTGGCAACCCCTTTCAATTAAAGTGATTCTCGTCAGTCTCTGCTTGGGGCTACTTCAATAGGACACAAACCATAGCGATAGAACTTGGAACTACATTATTGTGCCAAGTTTCAAAGAGCTAGCACAAACCGTGTTTGATTTAGACTTCCAACTACATGTATCCATATAGGAGAAAACAGAGTGAAACCTAAACATGAAAACGGTTACTGCAAAGGAACGGTTTGACCTAGAAGACCGAAATTTGGTGAGCCAAGTGGGATTGGTGTACTGATCATTAAATGGAAGTATCATCAAGATTGGGTGAAAAAATGTTTGCTGAGATTTCAGGAAACTCGTAGTTTTTTGGAAGCTTGGCAACCCCTTTCAATGAAAGTGATTCTCGTCAGTCTCTGCTTGGGGCTACTTCAATAGGACACAAACCATAGCGATAGAACTTGGAACTACATTATTGTGCCAAGTTTCAAAGAGCTAGCACAAACCGTGTTTGATTTAGACTTCCAACTACATGTATCCATATAGGAGAAAACAGAGTGAAACCTAAACATGAAAACGGTTACTGCAAAGGAACGGTTTGACCTAGAAGAACGAAATTTGGTGAGCCAAGTGGGATTGGTGTAGTGATCATTAAATGGAAGTATCATCAAGATTGGGTGAAAAAATGTTTGCTGAGATTTCAGGAAACTCGTAGTTTTTTTGGAAGCTTGGCAACCCCTTTCAATGAAAGTGATTCTCGTCAGTCTCTGCTTGGGGCTACTTCAATAGGACACAATCCATAGCTATAGAACTTGGAACTATATCATTGTGCCAAGTTTCAAAGCGCTACCACAAACCGTGTTTGATTTAGAGTTCCAACTACATGTATCCATATTGGAGAAAACAGAGTGAAACCTAAACATGAAAACGGTTACTGCAAAGGAACGGTTTGACCTAGAAGAACGAAATTTGGTGAGCCAAGTGGGATTGGTGTACTGATCATTAAATGGAAGTATCATCAAGATTGGGTGAAAAAATGTTTGCTGAGATTTCAGGAAACTCGTAGTTTTTTGGAAGCTTGGCAACCCCTTTCAATGAAAGTGATTCTCGTCAGTCTCTGCTTGGGGCTACTTCAATAGGACACAAACCATAGCGATAGAATTTGGAACTACATTATTGTGCCGAGTTTCAAAGCGCTAGCACAAACCGTGTTTGATTTAGAGTTCCAACTACATGTATCCATATTGGAGAAAACAGAGTGAAACCTAAACATGAAAACGGTTACTGCAAAGGAACGGTTTAACCTAGAAGAACGAAATTTGGTGAGCCAAGTGGGATTGGTGTACTGATCATTAAATGGAAGTATCATCAAGATTGGGTGAAAAAATGTTTGCTGAGATTTCAGGAAACTCGTAGTTTTTTGGAAGCTTGGCAACCCCTTTCAATGAAAGTGATTCTCGTCAGTCTGTGCTTGGGGCTACTTCAATAGGACACAAACCACAGCGATAGAACGTGGAACTACATTATTGTGCCAAGTTTCAAAGAGCTAGCACAAACCGTGTTTGATTTAGAGTTCCAACTACATGTATCCATATTGGAGAAAACAGAGTGAAACCTAAACATGAAAACGGTTCCTGCAAAGGAACGGTTTTACCTAGAAGAACGAAATTTGGTGAGCCAAGTGGGATTGGTGTACTGATCATTAAATGGAAGTATAATAAAGATTGGGTGAAAAAATGTTTGCTGAGATTTCAGGAAACTCGTAGTTTTTTGGAAGCTTGGCAACCCCTTTCAATGAAAGTGATTCTCGTCAGTCTCTACTTGGGGTACTTCAATAGGACACAAACCATAGCGATAGAACTTGGAACTATATTATTGTGCAAAGTTTCAAAGCGCTAGCACAAACCGTGTTTGATTTAGACTTCCAACTACATGTATCCATATAGGAGAAAACAGAGTGAAACCTAAACATGAAAACGGTTCCTGCAAAGGAACGGTGTGACCTAGAAGAACGAAATTTGGTGAGCCAAGTGGGATTGGTGTACTGATCATTAAATGGAAGTATCATCAAGATTGGGTGAAAAACTGTTTGCTGAGATTTCAGGAAACTCGTAGTTTTTTGGAAGCTTGGCAACCCCTTTCAATGAAAGTGATTCTCGTCAGTCTCTGCTTGGGGCTACTTCAATAGGACACAAACCATAGCGATAGAACTTAGAACTACAATATTGTGCCAAGTTTCACAGAGCTAGCACAAACCGTGTTTGATTTAGACTTCCAACTACATGTATCCATATAGGAGAAAACAGAGTGAAACCTAAACATGAAAACGGTTACTGCAAAGGAACGGTTTGACCTAGAAGAACGAAATTTGGTGAGCCAAGTGGGATTGGTGTAGTGATCATTAAATGGAAGTATCATCAAGATTGGGTGAAAAAATGTTTGCTGAGATTTCTGGAAACTCGTAGTTTTTTGGAAGCTTGGCAACCCCTTTCAATGAAAGTGATTCTCGTCAGTCTCTGCTTGGGACTATTCAATAGGACACAAACCATAGCGATAGAATTTGGAACTACATTATTGTGCCAAGTTTCAAAGCGCTAGCACAAACCGTGTTTGATTTAGAGTTCCAACTACATGTATCCTTATTGGAGAAAACAGAGTGAAACCTAAACATGAAAACGGTTACTGCAAAGGAACGGTTTAACCTAGAAGAACGAAATTTGGTGAGCCAAGTGGGATTGGTGCACTGATCATTAAATGGAAGTATCATCAAGATTGGGTGAAAAAATGTTTGCTGAGATTTCAGGAAACTCGTAGTTTTTTGGAAGCTTGGCAACCCCTTTCAATGAAAGTGATTCTCGTCAGTCTGTGCTTGGGGCTACTTCAATAGGACACAAACCATAGCGATAGAACTTGGAACTACATTATTGTGCCAAGTTTCAAAGAGCTAGCAAAAACCGTGTTTGATTTAGAGTTCCAACTACATGTATCCATATTGGAGAAAACAGAGTGAAACCTAAACATGAAAACGGTTCCTGCAAAGGAACGGTTTTACCTAGAAGAACGAAATTTGGTGAGCCAAGTGGGATTGGTGTAGTGATCATTAAATGGAAGTATCATCAAGATTGGGTGAAAAAATGTTTGCTGAGATTTCAGGAAACTCGTAGTTTTTTGGAAGCTTGGCAACCCCTTTCAATGAAAGTGATTCTCGTCAGTCTCTGCTTGGGGCTACTTCAATAGGACACAAACCATAGCGATAGAACGTGGAACTACATTATTGTGCCAAGTTTCAAAGAGCTAGCACAAACCGTGTTTGATTTAGAGTTCCAACTACATGTATCCATATTGGAGAAAACAGAGTGAAACCTAAACATGAAAACGGTTCCTGCAAAGGAACGGTTTTACCTAGAAGAACGAAATTTGGTGAGCCAAGTGGGATTGGTGTACTGATCATTAAATGGAAGTATAATGAAGATTGGGTGAAAAAATGTTTGCTGAGATTTCAGGAAACTCGTAGTTTTTTGGAAGCTTGGCAACCCCTTTGAATGAAAGTGATTCTCGTCAGTCTCTCCTGGGGGCTACTTCAATTGGACACAAACCATAGCGATAGAACTTGGAACTATATTATTGTGCCAAGTTTCAAAGCGCTAGCACAAACCGTGTTTGATTTAGACTTCCAACTACATGTATCCATATAGGAGAAAACAGAGTGAAACCTAAACATGAAAACGGTTCCTGCAAAGGAACGGTGTGACCTAGAAGAACGAAATTTGGTGAGCCAAGTGGGATTGGTGTACTGATCATTAAATGGAAGTATCATGAAGATTGGGTGAAAAACTGTTTGCTGAGATTTCAGGAAACTCGTAGTTTTTTGGAAGCTTGGCAACCCCTTTCAATGAAAGTGATTCTCGTCAGTCTGTGCTTGGGGCTACTTCAATAGGACACAAACCATAGCGATAGAACTTGGAACTACATTATTGTGCCAAGTTTCAAAGAGCTAGCACAAACCGTGTTTGATTTAGAGTTCCAACTACATGTATCCATATTGGAGAAAACAGAGTGAAACCTAAACATGAAAACGGTTCCTGCAAAGGAACGGTTTTACCTAGAAGAACGAAATTTGGTGAGCAAAGTGGGATTGGTGTACTGATCATTAAATGGAAGTATCATCAAGATTGGGTGAAAAAATGTTTGCTGAGATTTCAGGAAACTAGTAGTTTTTTGGAAGCTTGGCAACCCCTTTCAATGAAAGTGATTCTCGTCAGTCTCTCCTTGGGGCTACTTCAATAGGACACAAACCATAGCGATAGAACTTGGAACTACATTATTGTGCCAAGTTTCAAAGAGCTAGCACAAACCGTGTTTGATTTAGAGTTCCAACTACATGTATCCATATTGGAGAAAACAGAGTGAAACCTAAACATGAAAACGGTTACTGCAAAGGAACGGTTTGATCAAGAAGAACGAAATTTGGTGAGCCAAGTGGGATTGGTGTACTGATCATTAAATGGAAGTATCATCAAGATTGGGTGAAAAAATGTTTGCTGAGATTTCAGGAAACTCGTAGTTTTTTGGAAGCTTGGCAACCCCTTTCAATGAAAGTGATTCTCGTCAGTCTCTCCTTGGGGCTACTTCAATAGGACACAAACCATAGCGATAGAACTTGGAACTATATTATTGTGCCAAGTTTCAAAGCGCTAGCACAAACCGTGTTTGATTTACACTTCCAACTACATGTATCCATATAGGAGAAAACAGAGTGAAACCTAAACATGAAAACGGTTACTGCAAAGGAACGGTTTGACCTAGAAGAACGAAATTTGGTGAGCCAAGTGGGATTGGTGTACTCATCATTAAATGGAAGTATCATCAAGATTGGGTGAAAAACTGTTTGCTGAGATTTCAGGAAACTCGTAGTTTTTTGGAAGCTTGGCAACCCCTTTCAATGAAAGTGATTCTCGTCAGTCTCTGCTTGGGGCTACTTCAATAGGACACAAACCATAGCTATAGAACTTGGAACTATATTATTGTGCCAAGTTTCAAAGCGCTACCACAAACCGTGTTTGATTTAGAGTTCCAACTACATGTATCCATATAGGAGAAAACAGAGTGAAACCTAAACATGAAAACGGTTACTGCAAAGGAACGGTTTGACCTAGAAGAACGAAATTTGGTGAGCCAAGTGGGATTGGTGTACTGATAATTAAATGGAAGTAGCATCAAGATTGGGTGAAAAAATTTTTGCTGAGATTTCAGGAAACTCGTAGTTTTTTGGAAGCTTGGCAACCCCTTTCAATGAAAGTGATTCTCGTCAGTCTCTGCTTGGGGCTACTTCAATAGGACACAAACCATAGCGATAGAATTTGGAACTACATTATTGTGCCAAGTTTCAAAGAGCTAGCACAAACCGTGTTTGATTTAGAGTTCCAACTACATGTATCCATATTGGAGAAAACAGAGTGAAACCTAAACATGAAAACGGTTCCTGAAAAGGAACGGTTTGACCTAGAAGAACGAAATTTGGTGAGCCAAGTGGGATTGGTGTACTGATCATTAAATGGAAGTAGCATCAAGATTGGGTGAAAAAATGTTTGCTGAGATTTCAGGAAACTCGTAGTTTTTTGGAAGCTTGGCAACCCCTTTCAATGAAAGTGATTCTCGTCAGTCTCTGCTTGGGGCTACTTCAATAGGACACAAACCATAGCGATAGAACTTGGAACTACATTATTGTGCCAAGTTTCAAAGAGCTAGCACAAACCGTGTTTGATTTAGACTTCCAACTACATGTATCCATATAGGAGAAAACAGAGTGAAACCTAAACATGAAAACGGTTACTGCAAAGGAACGGTTTGACCTAGAAGAACGAAATTTGGTGAGCCAAGTGGGATTGGTGTACTGATCATTTAAATGGAAGTATCATCAAGATTGGGTGAAAAAATGTTTGCTGAGATTTCAGGAAACTCGTAGTTTTTTGGAAGCTTGGCAACCCCTTTCAATGAAAGTGATTCTCGTCAGTCTCTGCTTGGGGCTACTTCAATAGGACACAAACCATAGCGATAGAACTTGGAACTACATTATTGTGCGAAGTTTCAAAGATCTAGCACAAACCGTGTTTGATTTAGACTTCCAACTACATGTATCCATATAGGAGAAAACAGAGTGAAACCTAAACATGAAAACGGTTACTGCAAAGGAACGGTTTGACCTAGAAGAACGAAATTTGGTGAGCCAAGTGGGATTGGTGTACTCATCATTAAATGGAAGTATCATCAAGATTGGGTTAAAAACTGTTTGCTGAGATTTCAGGAAACTCGTAGTTTTTTGGAAGCTTGGCAACCCCTTTCAATGAAAGTGATTCTCGTCATTCTCTGCTTGGGGCTACTTCAATAGGACACAAACCATAGCTATAGAACTTGGAACTATATTATTGTGCCAAGTTTCAAGGCGCTAGCACAAACCGTGTTTGATTTAGAGTTCCAACTGCATGTATCCATATAGGAGAAAACAGAGTGAAACCTAAACATGAAAACGGTTACTGCAAAGGAACGGTTTGACCTAGAAGAACGAAATTTGGTGAGCCAAGTGGGATTGGTTTACTGATCATTAAATGGAAGTATCATCAAGATTGGGTGAAAAAATGTTTGTTGAGATTTCAGGAAACTCGTAGTTTTTTGGAATCTTGGCAACCCCTTTCAATGAAAGTGATTCTCGTCAGTCTCTGCTTGGGGCTACTTCAATAGGACACAAACCATAGCTATAGAACTTGGAACTATATTATTGTGCCAAGTTTCAAAGCGCTACCACAAACCGTGTTTGATTTAGAGTTCCAACTACATGTATCCATATAGGAGAAAACAGAGTGAAACCTAAACATGAAAACGGTTACTGCAAAGGAACGGTTTGACCTAGAAGAACGAAATTTGGTGAGCCAAGTGGGATTGGTGTACTGATAATTAAATGGAAGTATCATCAAGATTGGGTGAAAAACTGTTTGCTGAGATTTCAGGAAACTCGTAGTTTTTTGGAAGCTTGGCAACCCCTTTCAATGAAAGTGATTCTCGTCAGTCTCTGCTTGGGGCTACTTCAATAGGACACAAACCATAGCGATAGAATTTGGAACTACATTATTGTGCCAAGTTTCAAAGAGCTAGCACAAACCGTGTTTGATTTAGAGTTCCAACTACATGTATCCATATTGGAGAAAACAGAGTGAAACCTAAACATGAAAACGGTTCCTGAAAAGGAACGGTTTGACCTAGAAGAACGAAATTTGGTGAGCCAAGTGGGATTGGTGTACTGATCATTAAATGGAAGTAGCATCAAGATTGGGTGAAAAAATGTTTGCTGAGATTTCAGGAAACTCGTAGTTTTTTGGAAGCTTGGCAACCCCTTTCAATGAAAGTGATTCTCGTCAGTCTCTGCTTGGGGCTACTTCAATAGGACACAAACCATAGCGATAGAACTTGGAACTACATTATTGTGCCAAGTTTCAAAGAGCTTGCACAAACCGTGTTTGATTTAGACTTCCAACTACATGTATCCATATAGGAGAAAACAGAGTGAAACCTAAACATGAAAACGGTTACTGCAAAGGAACGGTTTGACCTAGAAGAACGAAATTTGGTGAGCCAAGTGGGATTGGTGTACTGATCATTAAATGGAAGTATCATCAAGATTGGGTGAAAAAATGTTTGCTGAGATTTCAGGAAACTCGTAGTTTTTTGGAAGCTTGGCAACCCCTTTCAATGAAAGTGATTCTCGTCAGTCTCTGCTTGGGGCTACTTCAATAGGACACAAACCATAGCGATAGAACTTGGAACTACATTATTGTGCGAAGTTTCAAAGATCTAGCACAAACCGTGTTTGATTTAGACTTCCAACTACATGTATCCATATAGGAGAAAACAGAGTGAAACCTAAACATGAAAACGGTTACTGCAAAGGAACGGTTTGACCTAGAAGAACGAAATTTGGTGAGCCAAGTGGGATTGGTGTACTCATCATTAAATGGAAGTATCATCAAGATTGGGTTAAAAACTGTTTGCTGAGATTTCAGGAAACTCGTAGTTTTTTGGAAGCTTGGCAACCCCTTTCAATGAAAGTGATTCTCGTCATTCTCTGCTTGGGGCTACTTCAATAGGACACAAACCATAGCTATAGAACTTGGAACTATATTATTGTGCCAAGTTTCAAGGCGCTAGCACAAACCGTGTTTGATTTAGAGTTCCAACTGCATGTATCCATATAGGAGAAAACAGAGTGAAACCTAAACATGAAAACGGTTACTGCAAAGGAACGGTTTGACCTAGAAGAACGAAATTTGGTGAGCCAAGTGGGATTGGTTTACTGATCATTAAATGGAAGTATCATCAAGATTGGGTGAAAAAATGTTTGTTGAGATTTCAGGAAACTCATAGTTTTTTGGAATCTTGGCAACCCCTTTCAATGAAAGTGATTCTCGTCAGTCTCTGCTTGGGGCTACTTCAATAGGACACAAACCATAGCTATAGAACTTGGAACTATATTATTGTGCCAAGTTTCAAAGCGCTACCACAAACCGTGTTTGATTTAGAGTTCCAACTACATGTATCCATATAGGAGAAAACAGAGTGAAACCTAAACATGAAAACGGTTACTGCAAAGGAACGGTTTGACCTAGAAGAACGAAATTTGGTGAGCCAAGTGGGATTGGTGTACTCATCATTAAATGGAAGTATCATCAAGATTGGGTGAAAAACTGTTTGCTGAGATTTCAGGAAACTCGTAGTTTTTTGGAAGCTTGGCAACCCCTTTCAATGAAAGTGATTCTCGTCAGTCTCTGCTTGGGGCTACTTCAATAGGACACAAACCATAGCTATAGAACTTGGAACTATATTATTGTGCCAAGTTTCAAAGCGCTACCACAAACCGTGTTTGATTTAGAGTTCCAACTACATGTATCCATATAGGAGAAAACAGAGTGAAACCTAAACATGAAAACGGTTACTGCAAAGGAACGGTTTGACCTAGAAGAACGAAATTTGGTGAGCCAAGTGGGATTGGTGTACTGATAATTAAATGGAAGTAGCATCAAGATTGGGTGAAAAATTTTTGCTGAGATTTCAGGAAACTCGTACTTTTTTGGAAGCTTGGCAACCCCTTTCAATGAAAGTGATTCTCGTCAGTCTCTGCTTGGGGCTACTTCAATAGGACACAAACCATAGCAATAGAATTTGGAACTACATTATTGTGCCAAGTTTCAAAGAGCTAGCACAAACCGTGTTTGATTTAGAGTTCCAACTACATGTATCCATATTGGAGAAAACAGAGTGAAACCTAAACATGAAAACGGTCCTGAAAAGGAACGGTTTGACCTAGAAGAACGAAATTTGGTGAGCCAAGTGGGATTGGTGTACTGATCATTAAATGGAAGTAGCATCAAGATTGGGTGAAAAAATGTTTGCTGAGATTTCAGGAAACTCGTAGTTTTTTGGAAGCTTGGCAACCCCTTTCAATGAAGTGATTCTCGTCAGTCTCTGCTTGGGGCTACTTCAATAGGACACAAACCATAGCGATAGAACTTGGAACTACATTATTGTGCGAAGTTTCAAAGATCTAGCACAAACCGTGTTTGATTTAGACTTCCAACTACATGTATCCATATAGGAGAAAACAGAGTGAAACCTAAACATGAAAACGGTTACTGCAAAGGAACGGTTTGACCTAGAAGAACGAAATTTGGTGAGCCAAGTGGGATTGGTGTACTCATCATTAAATGGAAGTATCATCAAGATTGGGTTAAAAACTGTTTGCTGAGATTTCAGGAAACTCATAGTTTTTTGGAAGCTTGGCAACCCCTTTCAATGAAAGTGATTCTCGTCATTCTCTGCTTGGGGCTACTTCAATAGGACACAAACCATAGCTATAGAACTTGGAACAATATTATTGTGCCAAGTTTCAAGGCGCTAGCACAAACCGTGTTTGATTTAGAGTTCCAACTGCATGTATCCATATTGGAGAAAACAGAGTGAAACCTAAACATGAAAACGGTTCCTGCAAAGGAACGGTTTTACCTAGAAGAACGAAATTTGGTGAGCCAAGTGGGATTGGTGTACTGATCATTAAATGGAAGTATCATCAAGATTGGGTGAAAAAACAAACCATAGCGATAGAACTTCGAACTACATTATTGTGCCAAGTTTCAAAGAGCTAGCACAAACCGTGTTTGATTTAGAGTTCCAACTACATGTATCCATATTGGAGAAAACAGAGTGAAACCTAAACATGAAAACGGTTCCTGCAAAGGAACGGTTTTACCTAGAAGAACGAAATTTGGTGAGCCAAGTGGGATTGGTGTACTGATCATTAAATGGAAGTATCATCAAGATTGGGTGAAAAAAATGTTTGCTGAGATTTCAGGAAACTCGTAGTTTTTTGAAGCTTGGCAACCCCTTTCAATGAAAGTGATTCTCGTCAGTCTCTCCTTGGGGCTACTTCAATAGGACACAAACCATAGCGATAGAACTTGGAACTACATTATTGTGCCAAGTTTCAAAGCGCTAGCACAAACCGTGTTTGATTTAGAGTTCCAACTACATGTATCCATATAGGAGAAAACAGAGTGAAACCTAAACATGAAAACGGTTACTGCAAAGGAACGGTTTGACCTAGAAGAACGAAATTTGGTGAGCCAAGTGGGATTGGTGTACTGATCATTAAATGGAAGTATCATCAAGATTGGGTGAAAAACTGTTTGCTGAGATTTCAGGAAACTCGTAGTTTTTTGGAAGCTTGGCAACCCCTTTCAATGAAAGTGATTCTCGTCAGTCTCTGCTTGGGGCTACTTCAATAGGACACAAACCATAGCGATAGAACTTGGAACTACAATATTGTGCCAAGTTTCCAAGAGCTAGCATAAACCGTGTTTGATTTAGACTTCCAACTACATGTATCCATATAGGAGAAAACAGAGTGAAACCTAAACATGAAAACGGTTACTGCAAAGGAACGGTTTTGACCTAGAAGAACGAAATTTGGTGAGCCAAGTGGGATTGGTGTAGTGATCACTAAATGGAAGTATCATCAAGATTGGGTGAAAAAATGTTTGCTGAGATTTCAGGAAACTCCTAGTTTTTTGGAAGCTTGGCAACCCCTTTCAATGAAAGTGATTCTCGTCAGTCTCTGCTTGGGCTACTTCAATAGGACACAAACCATAGCGATAGAACTTGGAACTATATTATTGTGCCAAGTTTCAAAGCGCTAGCACAAACAGTGTTTGATTTAGAGTTCCAACTACATGTATCAATATAGGAGAAAACAGAGTGAAACCTAAACATGAAAACGGTTACTGCAAAGGAACGGTTTGACCTAGAAGAACGAAATTTGGTTAGCCAAGTGGGATTGGTGTACTGATCATTAAATGGAAGTATCATCAAGATTGGGTGAAAAAATGTTTGCTGAGATTTCAGGAAACTCGTAGTCTTTTGGAAGCTTGGCAACCCCTTTCAATGAAAGTGATTCTCGTCAGTCTCTGCCTAGGGCTACTTCAATAGGACACAAACCATAGCGATAGAACTTGGAACTACATTATTGTGCCAAGTTTCAAAGAGCTAGCACAAACCGTGTTTGATTTAGACTTCCAACTACATGTATCCATATAGGAGAAAACAGAGTGAAACCTAAACATGAAAACGGTTATTGCAAAGGAACGGTTTGACCTAGAAGAACGAAATTTGGTGAGCCAAGTGGGATTGGTGTACTGATCATTAAATGGAAGTATCATCAAGATTGGGTGAAAAAATGTTTGCTGAGATTTCAGGAAACTCATAGTTTTTTGGAAGCTTGGCAACCCCTTTCAATGAAAGTGATTCTCGTCAGTCTCTGCTTGGGGCTACGTCAATAGGACACAAACCATTTCTATAGAACTTGGAACTATATTATTGTGCCAAGTTTCAAAGCGCTACCACAAACCGTGTTTGATTTAGAGTTCCAACTACATGTATCCATATAGGAGAAAACAGAGTGAAACCTAAACATGAAAAGGGTTACTTCAAAGGAACGGTTTGACCTAGAAGAACTAAATTTGGTGAGCCAAGTGGGATTGGTGTACTGATCATTAAATGGAAGTATCATCAAGATTGGGTGAAAAAATGTTTGCTGAGATTTCAGGAAACTCTTAGTTTTTTGGAAGCTTGGCAACCCCTTTCAATGAAAGTGATTCTCGTCAGTCTCTGCTTGGGGGTACTTCAATAGGACACAAACCATAGCGATAGAACTTGGAACTACATTATTGTGCCAAGTTTCAAAGAGCTAGCACAAACCGTGTTTGATTTAGAGTTCCAAGTACATGTATCCATATTGGAGAAAACAGAGTGAAACCTAAACATGAAAACGGTTCCTGCAAAGAAACGGTTTGACCTAGAAGAACGAAATTTGGTGAGCCAAGTGGGATTGGTGTACTGATCATTAAATGGAAGTATCATCAAGATTGGGTGAAAAAATGTTTGCTGAGATTTCAGGAAACTCGTAGTTTTTTGGAAGCTTGGCAACCCCTTTCAATGAAAGTGATACTCGTCAGTCTCTCTTTGGGGCTACTTCAATAGGACACAAACCATAGCGATAGAACTTGGAACTACATTATTGTGCGAAGTTTCAAAGATCTAGCACAAACCGTGTTTGATTTAGACTTCCAACTACATGTATCCATATTGGAGAAACAGAGTGAAACCTAAACATGAAAACGGTTACTGCAAAGGAACGGTTTGACCTAGAAGAACGAAATTTGGTGAGCCAAGTGGGATTGGTGTACTCATCATTAAATGGAAGTATCATCAAGATTGGGTTAAAAACTGTTTGCTGAGATTTCAGGAAACTCGTAGTTTTTTGGAAGCTTGGCAACCCCTTTCAATGAAAGTGATTCTCGTCATTCTCTGCTTGGGGCTACTTCAATAGGACACAAACCATAGCTATAGAACTTGGAACTATATTATTGTGCCAAGTTTCAAAGCGCTAGCACAAACCGTGTTTGATTTAGAGTTCCAACTGCATGTATCCATATAGGAGAAAACAGAGTGAAACCTAAACATGAAAACGGTTACTGCAAAGGAACGGTTTTACGTAGAAGAACGAAATTTGGTGAGCCAAGTGGGATTGGTTTACTGATCATTAAATGGAAGTATCATCAAGATTGGGTGAAAAAATGTTTGTTGAGATTTCAGGAAACTAGTAGTTTTTTGGAAGCTTGGAAACCCCTTTCAATGAAAGTGATTCTCGTCAGTCTCTGCTTGGGGCTACTTCAATAGGACACAAACCATAGCGATAGAACTTGGAACTACATTATTGTGCCAAGTTTCAAAGAGCTAGCACAAACCGTGTTGATTTAGACTTCCAACTACATGTATCCATATTGGAGAAAACAGAGTGAAACCTAAACATGAAAACGGTTCCTGCAAAGGAACGGTTTTACCTAGAAGAACGAAATTTGGTGAGCCAAGTGGGATTGGTGTACTGATCATTAAATGGAAGTATCATCAAGATTGGGTGAAAAAATGTTTGCTGAGATTTCAGGAAACTCGTAGTTTTTTGGAAGCTTGGCAACCCCTTTCAATGAAAGTGATTCTCGTCAGTCTCTCCTTGGGGCTACTTCAATAGGACACAAACCACAGCGATAGAACTTGGAACTACATTATTGTGCCAAGTTTCAAAGCGCTAGCACAAACCGTGTTTGATTTAGAGTTCCAACTACATGTATCCATATAGGAGAAAACAGAGTGAAACCTAAACATGAAAACGGTTACTGCAAAGGAACCGTTTGACCTAGAAGAACGAAATTTGGTGAGCCAAGTGGGATTGGTGTACTGATCATTAAATGGAAGTATCATCAAGATTGGGTGAAAAACTGTTTGCTGAGATTTCAGGAAACTCGTAGTTTTTTGGAAGCTTGGCAACCCCTTTCAATGAAAGTGATTCTCGTCAGTCTCTGCTTGGGGCTACTTCAATAGAACACAAACCATAGCGATAGAACTTGGAACTACAATATTGTGCCAAGTTTCCAAGAGCTAGCACAAACCGTGTTTGATTTAGACTTCCAACTACATGCATCCATATAGGAGAAAACAGAGTGAAACCTAAACATGAAAACGGTTCCTGCAAAGGAACGGTTTGACCTAGAAGAACGAAATTTGGTGAGCCAAGTGGGATTGGTGTAGTGATCATTAAATGGAAGTATCATCAAGATTGGGTGAAAAAATGTTTGCTGAGATTTCAGGAAACTCATAGTTTTTTGGAAGCTTGGCAACCCCTTTCAATGAAAGTGATTCTCGTCAGTCTCTGCTTGGGGCTACATCAATAGGACACAAACCATAGCGATAGAACTTGGAACTATATTATTGTGCCAAGTTTCAAAGCGCTAGCACAAACCGTGTTTGATTTAGAGTTCCAACTACATGTATCCATATAGGAGAAAACACAGTGAAACCTAAACATGAAAAGGGTTACTTCAAAGGAACGGTTTGACCTAGAAGAACGAAATTTGGTGAGCCAAGTGGGATTGGTGTACTGATCATTAAATGGAAGTATCATCAAGATTGGGTGAAAAAATGTTTGCTGAGATTTCAGGAAACTCGTAGTTTTTTGGAAGCTTGGCAACCCCTTTCAATGAAAGTGATTCTCGTCAGTCTCTCCTTGGGGCTACTTCAATAGGACACAAACCATAGCGATAGAACTTGGAACTATATTATTGTGCCAAGTTTCAAAGCGCTAGCAAAAACCGTGTTTGATTTAGAGTTCCAACTACCTGTATCCATATAGGAGAAAACAGAGTGAAACCTAAACATGAAAACGGTTACTGCAAAGGAACGGTTTGACCTAGAAGAACGAAATTTGGTGAGCCAAGTGGGATCGGTGTACTGATCATTAAATGGAAGTATCATCAAGATTGGGTGAAAAACTGTTTGCTGAGATTTCAGGAAACTCGTAGTATTTTGGAAGCTTGGCAACCCCTTTCAATGAAAGTGATTCTCGTCAGTCTCTGCTTGGGGCTACTTCAATAGGACACAAACCACAGCGATAGAACTTGGAACTACATTATTGTGCCAAGTTTCAAAGAGCTAGCACAAACCGTGTTTGATTTAGACTTCCAACTACATGTATCCATATTGGAGAAAACAGAGTGAAACCTAAACATGAAAACGGTTCCTGCAAAGGAACGGTTTTACCTAGAAGAACGAAATTTGGTGAGCCAAGTGGGATTGGTGTACTGATCATTAAATGGAAGTATCATCAAGATTGGGTGAAAAAATGTTTGCTGAGATTTCAGGAAACTCGTAGTTTTTTGGAAGCTTGGCAACCCCTTTCAATGAAAGTGATTCTCGTCAGTCTCTCCTTGGGGCTACTTCAATAGGACACAAACCACAGCGATAGAACTTGGAACTACATTATTGTGCCAAGTTTCAAAGCGCTAGCACAAACCGTGTTTGATTTAGAGTTCCAACTACATGTATCCATATAGGAGAAAACAGAGTGAAACCTAAACATGAAAACGGTTACTGCAAAGGAACGGTTTGACCTAGAAGAACGAAATTTGGTGAGCCAAGTGGGATTGGTGTACTGATCATTAAATGGAAGTATCATCAAGATTGGGTGAAAAACTGTTTGCTGAGATTTCAGGAAACTCGTAGTTTTTTGGAAGCTTGGCAACCCCTTTCAATGAAAGTGATTCTCGTCAGTCTCTGCTTGGGGCTACTTCAATAGAACACAAACCATAGCGATAGAACTTGGAACTACAATATTGTGCCAAGTTTCCAAGAGCTAGCACAAACCGTGTTTGATTTAGACTTCCAACTACATGTATCCATATAGGAGAAAACAGAGTGAAACCTAAACATGAAAACGGTTACTGAAAAGGAACGGTTTGACCTAGAAGAACGAAATTTGGTGAGCCAAGTGGGATTGGTGTACTGATAATTTAATGGAAGTATCATCAAGATTGGGTGAAAAAATGTTTGCTGAGATTTCAGGAAACTCGTAGTCTTTTGGAAGCTTGGCAACCCCTTTCAATGAAAGTGATTCTCGTCAGTCTCTGCTTGGGGCTACTTCAATAGGACACAAACCATAGCGATAGAACTTGGAACTACATTATTGTGCCAAGTTTGAAAGAGCTAGCACAAACCGTGTTTGATTTAGACTTCCAACTACATGTATCCATATAGGAGAAAACAGAGTGAAACCTAAACATGAAAACGGTTACTGCAAAGGAACGGTTTGACCTAGAAGAACGAAATTTGGTGAGCCAAGTGGGATTGGTGTACTGATCATTAAATGGAAGTATCATCAAGATTGGGTGAAAAAATGTTTGCTGAGATTTCAGGAAACTCATAGTTTTTTGGAAGCTTGGCAACCCCTTTCAATGAAAGTGATTCTCGTCAGTCTCTGCTTGGGGCTACTTCAATAGGACACAAACCATTTCTATAGAACTTGGAACTATATTATTGTGCCAAGTTTCAAAGCGCTACCACAAACCGTGTTTGATTTAGAGTTCCAACTACATGTATCCATATAGGAGAAAACAGAGTGAAACCTAAACATGAAAACGGTTACTGCAAAGGAACGGTTTGACCTAGAAGAACGAAATTTGGTGAGCCAAGTGGGATTGGTGTACTGATCATTAAATGGAAGTATCATCAAGATTGGGTGAAAAAATGTTTGCTGAGATTTCAGGAAACTCATAGTTTTTTGGAAGCTTGGCAACCCCTTTCAATGAAAGTGATTCTCGTCAGTCTCTGCTTGGGGCTACATCAATAGGACACAAACC
Organism: Urocitellus parryii; assembly: GCF_045843805.1. NCBI lineage: Eukaryota > Metazoa > Chordata > Mammalia > Rodentia > Sciuridae > Urocitellus > Urocitellus parryii. The sequence continues at coordinate 12,363 of NW_027552644.1, read as the reverse complement.
ATAGCGATAGAACTTGGAACTATATTATTGTGCCAAGTTTCAAAGCGCTAGCACAAACCGTGTTTGATTTAGAGTTCCAACTACATGTATCCATATAGGAGAAAACACAGTGAAACCTAAACATGAAAAGGGTTACTTCAAAGGAACGGTTTGACCTAGAAGAACGAAATTTGGTGAGCCAAGTGGGATTGGTGTACTGATCATTAAATGGAAGTATCATCAAGATTGGGTGAAAAAATGTTTGCTGAGATTTCAGGAAACTCGTAGTTTTTTGGAAGCTTGGCAACCCCTTTCAATGAAAGTGATTCTCGTCAGTCTCTCCTTGGGGCTACTTCAATAGGACACAAACCATAGCGATAGAACTTGGAACTATATTATTGTGCCAAGTTTCAAAGCGCTAGCAAAAACCGTGTTTGATTTAGAGTTCCAACTACCTGTATCCATATAGGAGAAAACAGAGTGAAACCTAAACATGAAAACGGTTACTGCAAAGGAACGGTTTGACCTAGAAGAACGAAATTTGGTGAGCCAAGTGGGATCGGTGTACTGATCATTAAATGGAAGTATCATCAAGATTGGGTGAAAAACTGTTTGCTGAGATTTCAGGAAACTCGTAGTATTTTGGAAGCTTGGCAACCCCTTTCAATGAAAGTGATTCTCGTCAGTCTCTGCTTGGGGCTACTTCAATAGGACACAAACCACAGCGATAGAACTTGGAACTACATTATTGTGCCAAGTTTCAAAGAGCTAGCACAAACCGTGTTTGATTTAGACTTCCAACTACATGTATCCATATTGGAGAAAACAGAGTGAAACCTAAACATGAAAACGGTTCCTGCAAAGGAACGGTTTTACCTAGAAGAACGAAATTTGGTGAGCCAAGTGGGATTGGTGTACTGATCATTAAATGGAAGTATCATCAAGATTGGGTGAAAAAATGTTTGCTGAGATTTCAGGAAACTCGTAGTTTTTTGGAAGCTTGGCAACCCCTTTCAATGAAAGTGATTCTCGTCAGTCTCTCCTTGGGGCTACTTCAATAGGACACAAACCACAGCGATAGAACTTGGAACTACATTATTGTGCCAAGTTTCAAAGCGCTAGCACAAACCGTGTTTGATTTAGAGTTCCAACTACATGTATCCATATAGGAGAAAACAGAGTGAAACCTAAACATGAAAACGGTTACTGCAAAGGAACGGTTTGACCTAGAAGAACGAAATTTGGTGAGCCAAGTGGGATTGGTGTACTGATCATTAAATGGAAGTATCATCAAGATTGGGTGAAAAACTGTTTGCTGAGATTTCAGGAAACTCGTAGTTTTTTGGAAGCTTGGCAACCCCTTTCAATGAAAGTGATTCTCGTCAGTCTCTGCTTGGGGCTACTTCAATAGAACACAAACCATAGCGATAGAACTTGGAACTACAATATTGTGCCAAGTTTCCAAGAGCTAGCACAAACCGTGTTTGATTTAGACTTCCAACTACATGTATCCATATAGGAGAAAACAGAGTGAAACCTAAACATGAAAACGGTTACTGAAAAGGAACGGTTTGACCTAGAAGAACGAAATTTGGTGAGCCAAGTGGGATTGGTGTACTGATAATTTAATGGAAGTATCATCAAGATTGGGTGAAAAAATGTTTGCTGAGATTTCAGGAAACTCGTAGTCTTTTGGAAGCTTGGCAACCCCTTTCAATGAAAGTGATTCTCGTCAGTCTCTGCTTGGGGCTACTTCAATAGGACACAAACCATAGCGATAGAACTTGGAACTACATTATTGTGCCAAGTTTGAAAGAGCTAGCACAAACCGTGTTTGATTTAGACTTCCAACTACATGTATCCATATAGGAGAAAACAGAGTGAAACCTAAACATGAAAACGGTTACTGCAAAGGAACGGTTTGACCTAGAAGAACGAAATTTGGTGAGCCAAGTGGGATTGGTGTACTGATCATTAAATGGAAGTATCATCAAGATTGGGTGAAAAAATGTTTGCTGAGATTTCAGGAAACTCATAGTTTTTTGGAAGCTTGGCAACCCCTTTCAATGAAAGTGATTCTCGTCAGTCTCTGCTTGGGGCTACTTCAATAGGACACAAACCATTTCTATAGAACTTGGAACTATATTATTGTGCCAAGTTTCAAAGCGCTACCACAAACCGTGTTTGATTTAGAGTTCCAACTACATGTATCCATATAGGAGAAAACAGAGTGAAACCTAAACATGAAAACGGTTACTGCAAAGGAACGGTTTGACCTAGAAGAACGAAATTTGGTGAGCCAAGTGGGATTGGTGTACTGATCATTAAATGGAAGTATCATCAAGATTGGGTGAAAAAATGTTTGCTGAGATTTCAGGAAACTCGTAGTTTTTTGGAAGCTTGGCAACCCCTTTCAATGAAAGTGATTCTCGTCAGTCTCTGCTTGGGGCTACTTCAATAGGACACAAACCATTTCTATAGAACTTGGAACTATATTATTGTGCCAAGTTTCAAAGCGCTACCACAAACCGTGTTTGATTTAGAGTTCCAACTACATGTATCCATATAGGAGAAAACAGAGTGAAACCTAAACATGAAAAGGGTTACTTCAAAGGAACGGTTTGACCTAGAAGAACGAAATTTGGTGAGCCAAGTGGGATTGGTGTACTGATCATTAAATGGAAGTATCATCAAGATTGGGTGAAAAAATGTTTGCTGAGATTTCAGGAAACTCGTAGTTTTTTGGAAGCTTGGCAACCCCTTTCAATGAAAGTGATTCTCGTCAGTCTCTGCTTGGGGCTATTCAATAGGACACAAACCATAGCGATAGAATTTGGAACTACATTATTGTCCCAAGTTTCAAAGAGCTAGCACAAACCGTGTTTGATTTAGAGTTCCAACTACATGTATCCATATTGGAGAAAACAGAGTGAAACCTAAACATGAAAACGGTTACTGCAAAGGAACGGTTTAACCTAGAAGAACAAAATTTGGTGAGCCAAGTGGGATTGGTGTACTGATCATTAAATGGAAGTATCATCAAGATTGGGTGAAAAAACTGTTTGCTGAGATTTCAGGAAACTTGTAGTTTTTTGGAAGCTTGGCAACCCCTTTCAATGAAAGTGATTCTCGTCAGTCTCTGCTTGGGGCTACTTCAATAGGACACAAACCATAGCGATAGAACTTGGAACTACATTATTGTGCCAAGTTTCAAAGAGCTAGCACAAACCGTGTTTGATTTAGAGTTCCAACTACATGTATCCATATTGGAGAAAACAGAGTGAAACCTAAACATGAAAACGGTTCCTGCAAAGGAACGGTTTTACCTAGAAGAACGAAATTTGGTGAGCAAAGTGGGATTGGTGTACTGATCATTAAATGGAAGTATCATCAATATTGGGTGAAAAAATGTGTGCTGAGATTTCAGGAAACTCGTAGTTTTTTGGAAGCTTGGCAACCCCTTTCAATGAAAGTGATTCTCGTCAGTCTCTGCTTGGGGCTATTCAATAGGACACAAACCATAGCGATAGAATTTGGAACTACATTATTGTCCCAAGTTTCAAAGAGCTAGCACAAACCGTGTTTGATTTAGAGTTCCAACTACATGTATCCATATTGGAGAAAACAGAGTGAAACCTAAACATGAATACTGTTACTGCAAAGGAATGGTTTAACCTAGAAGAACAAAATTTGGTGAGCCAAGTGGGATTGGTGTACTGATCATTAAATGGAAGTATCATCAAGATTGGGTGAAAAAACTGTTTGCTGAGATTTCAGGAAACTCGTAGTTTTTTGGAAGCTTGGCAACCCCTTTCAATGAAAGTGATTCTCGTCAGTCTCTGCTTGGGGCTACTTCAATAGGACACAAACCATAGCGATAGAACTTGGAACTACATTATTGTGCCAAGTTTCAAAGAGCTAGCACAAACCGTGTTTGATTTAGAGTTCCAACTACATGTATCCATATTGGAGAAAACAGAGTGAAACCTAAACATGAAAACGGTTCCTGCAAAGGAACGGTTTTACCTAGAAGAACGAAATTTGGTGAGCCAAGTGGGATTGGTGTACTGATCATTAAATGGAAGTATCATCAAGATTGGGTGAAAAAATGTTTGCTGAGATTTCAGGAAACTCGTAGTTTTTTGGAAGCTTGGCAACCCCTTTCAATGAAAGTGATTCTCGTCAGTCTCTGCTTGGGGCTACTTCAATAGGACACAAACCATTTCTATAGAACTTGGAACTATATTATTGTGCCAAGTTTCAAAGCGCTACCACAAACCGTGTTTGATTTAGAGTTCCAACTACATGTATCCATATAGGAGAAAACAGAGTGAAACCTAAACATGAAAAGGGTTACTTCAAAGGAACGGTTTGACCTAGAAGAACGAAATTTGGTGAGCCAAGTGGGATTGGTGTACTGATCATTAAATGGAAGTATCATCAAGATTGGGTGAAAAAATGTTTGCTGAGATTTCAGGAAACTCGTAGTTTTTTGGAAGCTTGGCAACCCCTTTCAATGAAAGTGATTCTCGTCAGTCTCTGCTTGGGGCTATTCAATAGGACACAAACCATAGCGATAGAATTTGGAACTACATTATTGTCCCAAGTTTCAAAGAGCTAGCACAAACCGTGTTTGATTTAGAGTTCCAACTACATGTATCCATATTGGAGAAAACAGAGTGAAACCTAAACATGAAAACGGTTACTGCAAAGGAACGGTTTAACCTAGAAGAACAAAATTTGGTGAGCCAAGTGGGATTGGTGTACTGATCATTAAATGGAAGTATCATCAAGATTGGGTGAAAAAACTGTTTGCTGAGATTTCAGGAAACTTGTAGTTTTTTGGAAGCTTGGCAACCCCTTTCAATGAAAGTGATTCTCGTCAGTCTCTGCTTGGGGCTACTTCAATAGGACACAAACCATAGCGATAGAACTTGGAACTACATTATTGTGCCAAGTTTCAAAGAGCTAGCACAAACCGTGTTTGATTTAGAGTTCCAACTACATGTATCCATATTGGAGAAAACAGAGTGAAACCTAAACATGAAAACGGTTCCTGCAAAGGAACGGTTTTACCTAGAAGAACGAAATTTGGTGAGCAAAGTGGGATTGGTGTACTGATCATTAAATGGAAGTATCATCAATATTGGGTGAAAAAATGTGTGCTGAGATTTCAGGAAACTCGTAGTTTTTTGGAAGCTTGGCAACCCCTTTCAATGAAAGTGATTCTCGTCAGTCTCTGCTTGGGGCTATTCAATAGGACACAAACCATAGCGATAGAATTTGGAACTACATTATTGTCCCAAGTTTCAAAGAGCTAGCACAAACCGTGTTTGATTTAGAGTTCCAACTACATGTATCCATATTGGAGAAAACAGAGTGAAACCTAAACATGAATACTGTTACTGCAAAGGAACGGTTTAACCTAGAAGAACAAAATTTGGTGAGCCAAGTGGGATTGGTGTACTGATCATTAAATGGAAGTATCATCAAGATTGGGTGAAAAAACTGTTTGCTGAGATTTCAGGAAACTCGTAGTTTTTTGGAAGCTTGGCAACCCCTTTCAATGAAAGTGATTCTCGTCAGTCTCTGCTTGGGGCTACTTCAATAGGACACAAACCATAGCGATAGAACTTGGAACTACATTATTGTGCCAAGTTTCAAAGAGCTAGCACAAACCGTGTTTGATTTAGAGTTCCAACTACATGTATCCATATTGGAGAAAACAGAGTGAAACCTAAACATGAAAACGGTTCCTGCAAAGGAACGGTTTTACCTAGAAGAACGAAATTTGGTGAGCCAAGTGGGATTGGTGTACTGATCATTAAATGGAAGTATCATCAAGATTGGGTGAAAAAATGTTTGCTGAGATTTCAGGAAACTCGTAGTTTTTTGGAAGCTTGGCAACCCCTTTCAATGAAAGTGATTCTCGTCAGTCTCTCCTTGGGGCTACTTCAATAGGACACAAACCATAGCGATAGAACTTGGAACTATATTATTGTGCCAAGTTTCAAAGCGCTAGCAAAAACCGTGTTTGATTTAGAGTTCCAACCTCCTGTATCCATATAGGAGAAAACAGAGTGAAACCTAAACATGAAAACGGTTACTGCAAAGGAACGGTTTGACCTAGAAGAACGAAATTTGGTGAGCCAAGTGGGATTGGTGTACTGATCATTAAATGGAAGTATCATCAAGATTGGGTGAAAAACTGTTTGCTGAGATTTCAGGAAACTCGTAGTATTTTGGAAGCTTGGCAACCCCTTTCAATGAAAGTGATTCTCGTCAGTCTCTGCTTGGGGCTACTTCAATAGGACACAAACCACAGCGATCGAACTTGGAACTACATTATTGTGCCAAGTTTCAAAGAGCTAGCACAAACCGTGTTTGATTTAGACTTCCAACTACATGTATCCATATTGGAGAAAACAGAGTGAAACCTAAACATGAAAACGGTTCCTGCAAAGGAACGGTTTTACCTAGAAGAACGAAATTTGGTGAGCCAAGTGGGATTGGTGTACTGATCATTAAATGGAAGTATCATCAAGATTGGGTGAAAAAATGTTTGCTGAGATTTCAGGAAACTCGTAGTTTTTTGGAAGCTTGGCAACCCCTTTCAATGAAAGTGATTCTCGTCAGTCTCTCCTTGGGGCTACTTCAATAGGACACAAACCACAGCGATAGAACTTGGAACTACATTATTGTACCAAGTTTCAAAGAGCTAGCACAAACCGTGTTTGATTTAGAGTTCCAACTACATGTATCCATATAGGAGAAAACAGAGTGAAACCTAAACATGAAAACGGTTACTGCAAAGGAACGGTTTGACCTAGAAGAACGAAATTTGGTGAGCCAAGTGGGATTGGTGTACTGATCATTAAATGGAAGTATCATCAAGATTGGGTGAAAAAATGTTTGCTGAGATTTCAGGAAACTCGTAGTTTTTTGGAAGCTTGGCAACCCCTTTCAATGAAAGTGATACTCGTCAGTCTCTGCTTGGGGCTACTTCAATAGAACACAAACCATAGCGATAGAACTTGGAACTACAATATTGTGCCAAGTTTCCAAGAGCTAGCACAAACCGTGTTTGATTTAGACTTCCAACTACATGTATCCATATAGGAGAAAACAGAGTGAAACCTAAACATGAAAACGGTTACTGCAAAGGAACGGTTTGACCTAGAAGAACGAAATTTGGTGAGCCAAGTGGGATTGGTGTAGTGATCATTAAATGGAAGTATCATCAAGATTGGGTGAAAAAATGTTTGCTGAGATTTCAGGAAACTCATAGTTTTTTGGAAGCTTGGCAACCCCTTTCAATGAAAGTGATTCTCGTCAGTCTCTGCTTGGGGCTACTTCAATAGGACACAAACCATAGCGATAGAACTTGGAACTATATTATTGTGCCAAGTTTCAAAGCGCTAGCACAAACCGTGTTTGATTTAGAGTTCCAACTACATGTATCCATATAGGAGAAAACAGAGTGAAACCTAAACATGAAAACGGTTACTGAAAAGGAACGGTTTGACCTAGAAGAACGAAATTTGGTGAGCCAAGTGGGATTGGTGTACTGATAATTTAATGGAAGTATCATCAAGATTGGGTGAAAAAATGTTTGCTGAGATTTCAGGAAACTCGTAGTCTTTTGGAAGCTTGGCAACCCCTTTCAATGAAAGTGATTCTCGTCAGTCTCTGCTTGGGGCTACTTCAATAGGACACAAACCATAGCGATAGAACTTGGAACTACATTATTGTGCCAAGTTTCAAAGAGCTAGCACAAACCGTGTTTGATTTAGACTTCCAACTACATGTATCCATATTGGAGAAAACAGAGTGAAACCTAAACATGAAAACGGTTCCTGCAAAGGAACGGTTTGACCTAGAAGAACGAAATTTGGTGAGCCAAGTGGGATTGGTGTACTGATCATTAAATGGAAGTATCATCAAGATTGGGTGAAAAAATGTTTGCTGAGATTTCAGGAAACTCCTAGTTTTTTGGAAGCTTGGCAACCCCTTTCAATGAAAGTGATTCTCGTCAGTCTCTGCTTGGGGCTACTTCAATAGGACACAAACCATTTCTATAGAACTTGGAACTATATTATTGTGCCAAGTTTCAAAGCGCTACCACAAACCGTGTTTGATTTAGAGTTCCAACTACATGTATCCATATAGGAGAAAACAGAGTGAAACCTAAACATGAAAAGGGTTACTTCAAAGGAACGGTTTGACCTAGAAGAACGAAATTTGGTGAGCCAAGTGGGATTGGTGTACTGATCATTAAATGGAAGTATCATCAAGATTGGGTGAAAAAATGTTTGCTGAGATTTCAGGAAACTCGTAGTTTTTTGGAAGCTTGGCAACCCCTTTCAATGAAAGTGATTCTCGTCAGTCTCTGCTTGGGGCTATTCAATAGGACACAAACCATAGCGATAGAATTTGGAACTACATTATTGTGCCAAGTTTCAAAGAGCTAGCACAAACCGTGTTTGATTTAGAGTTCCAACTACATGTATCCATATTGGAGAAAACAGAGTGAAACCTAAACATGAAAACGGTTACTGCAAAGGAACGGTTTAACCTAGAAGAACGAAATTTGGTGAGCCAAGTGGGATTGGTGTACTGATCATTAAATGGAAGTATCATCAAGATTGGGTGAAAAACTGTTTGCTGAGATTTCAGGAAACTCGTAGTTTTTTGGAATCTTGGCAACCCCTTTCAATGAAAGTGATTCTCGTCAGTCTCTGCTTGGGGCTACTTCAATAGGACACAAACCATAGCGATAGAACTTGGAACTACATTATTGTGCCAAGTTTCAAAGAGCTAGCACAAACCGTGTTTGATTTAGAGTTCCAACTACATGTATCCATATTGGAGAAAACAGAGTGAAACCTAAACATGAAAACGGTTCCTGCAAAGGAACGGTTTTACCTAGAAGAACGAAATTTGGTGAGCAAAGTGTGATTGGTGTACTGATCATTAAATGGAAGTATCATCAAGATTGGGTGAAAAAATGTTTGCTGAGATTTCAGGAAACTCGTAGTTTTTTGGAAGCTTGGCAACCCCTTTCAATGAAAGTGATTCTCGTCAGTCTCTCCTTGGGGCTACTTCAATAGGACACAAACCATAGCGATAGAACTTGGAACTATATTATTGTGCCAAGTTTCAAAGCGCTAGCAAAAACCGTGTTTGATTTACAGTTCCAACTACCTGTATCCATATAGGAGAAAACAGAGTGAAACCTAAACATGAAAACGGTTACTGCAAAGGAACAGTTTGACCTAGAAGAACGAAATTTGGTGAGCCAAGTGGGATTGGTGTACTGATCATTAAATGGAAGTATCATCAAGATTGGGTGAAAAACTGTTTGCTGAGATTTCAGGAAACTCGTAGTATTTTGGAAGCTTGGCAACCCCTTTCAATGAAAGTGATTCTCGTCAGTCTCTGCTTGGGGCTACTTCAATAGGACACAAACCATAGCGATAGAACTTGGAACTACATTATTGTGCCAAGTTTCAAAGAGCTAGCACAAACCGTGTTTGATTTACACTTCCAACAACATGTATCCATATAGGAGAAAACAGAGTGAAACCTAAACATGAAAACGGTTACTGCAAAGGAACGGTTTGACCTAGAAGAACGAAATTTGGTGAGCCAAGTGGGATTGGTGTACTGATCATTAAATGGAAGTATCATCAAGATTGGGTGAAAAACTGTTTGCTGAGATTTCAGGAAACTCGTAGTTTTTTGGAAGCTTGGCAACCCCTTTCAATGAAAGTGATTCTCGTCATTCTCTGCTTGGGGCTACTTCAATAGGACACAAACCATAGCTATAGAACTTGGAACTATATTATTGTGCCAAGTTTCCAAGCGCTAGCACAAACCGTGTTTGATTTAGAGTTCCAACTACATGTATCCATATAGGAGAAAACAGAGTGAAACCTAAACATGAAAAGGGTTACTTCAAAGGAACGTTTTGACCTAGAAGAACGAAATTTGGTGAGCCAAGTGGGATTGGTGTACTGATCATTAAATGGAAGTATCATCAAGATTGGGTGAAAAAATGTTTGCTGAGATTTCAGGAAACTCGTAGTTTTTTGGCAGCTTGGCAACCCCTTTCAATGAAAGTGATTCTCGTCAGTCTCTGCTTGGGGCTATTCAATAGGACACAAACCATAGCGATAGAATTTGGAACTACATTATTGTGCCAAGTTTCAAAGAGCTAGCACAAACCGTGTTTGATTTAGAGTTCCAACTACATGTATCCATATTGGAGAAAACAGAGTGAAACCTAAACATGAAAACGGTTACTGCAAAGGAACGGTTTAACCTAGAAGAACGAAATTTGGTGAGCCAAGTGGGATTGGTGTACTGATCATTAAATGGAAGTATCATCAAGATTGGGTGAAAAACTGTTTGCTGAGATTTCAGGAAACTCGTAGTTTTTTGGAATCTTGGCAACCCCTTTCAATGAAAGTGATTCTCGTCAGTCTGTGCTTGGGGCTACTTCAATAGGACACAAACCATAGCGATAGAACTTGGAACTACATTATTGTGCCAAGTTTCAAAGAGCTAGCACAAACCGTGTTTGATTTAGAGTTCCAACTACATGTATCCATATTGGAGAAAACAGAGTGAAACCTAAACATGAAAACGGTTCCTGCAAAGGAACGGTTTTACCTAGAAGAACGAAATTTGGTGAGCAAAGTGTGATTGGTGTACTGATCATTAAATGGAAGTATCATCAAGATTGGGTGAAAAAATGTTTGCTGAGATTTCAGGAAACTCGTAGTTTTTTGGAAGCTTGGCAACCCCTTTCAATGAAAGTGATTCTCGTCAGTCTCTCCTTGGGGCTACTTCAATAGGACACAAACCATAGCGATAGAACTTGGAACTATATTATTGTGCCAAGTTTCAAAGCGCTAGCAAAAACCGTGTTTGATTTAGAGTTCCAACTACCTGTATCCATATAGGAGAAAACAGAGTGAAACCTAAACATGAAAACGGTTACTGCAAAGGAACAGTTTGACCTAGAAGAACGAAATTTGGTGAGCCAAGTGGGATTGGTGTACTGATCATTAAATGGAAGTATCATCAAGATTGGGTGAAAAACTGTTTGCTGAGATTTCAGGAAACTCGTAGTATTTTGGAAGCTTGGCAACCCCTTTCAATGAAAGTGATTCTCGTCAGTCTCTGCTTGGGGCTACTTCAATAGGACACAAACCATAGCGATAGAACTTGGAACTACATTATTGTGCCAAGTTTCAAAGAGCTAGCACAAACCGTGTTTGATTTACACTTCCAACAACATGTATCCATATAGGAGAAAACAGAGTGAAACCTAAACATGAAAACGGTTACTGCAAAGGAACGGTTTGACCTAGAAGAACGAAATTTGGTGAGCCAAGTGGGATTGGTGTACTGATCATTAAATGGAAGTATCATCAAGATTGGGTGAAAAACTGTTTGCTGAGATTTCAGGAAACTCGTAGTTTTTTGGAAGCTTGGCAACCCCTTTCAATGAAAGTGATTCTCGTCATTCTCTGCTTGGGGCTACTTCAATAGGACACAAACCATAGCTATAGAACTTGGAACTATATTATTGTGCCAAGTTTCCAAGCGCTAGCACAAACCGTGTTTGATTTAGAGTTCCAACTACATGTATCCATATAGGAGAAAACAGAGTGAAACCTAAACATGAAAAGGGTTACTTCAAAGGAACGTTTTGACCTAGAAGAACGAAATTTGGTGAGCCAAGTGGGATTGGTGTACTGATCATTAAATGGAAGTATCATCAAGATTGGGTGAAAAAATGTTTGCTGAGATTTCAGGAAACTCGTAGTTTTTTGGAAGCTTGGCAACCCCTTTCAATGAAAGTGATTCTCGTCAGTCTCTGCTTGGGGCTATTCAATAGGACACAAACCATAGCGATAGAATTTGGAACTACATTATTGTGCCAAGTTTCAAAGAGCTAGCACAAACCGTGTTTGATTTAGAGTTCCAACTACATGTATCCATATTGGAGAAAACAGAGTGAAACGTAAACATGAAAACGGTTACTGCAAAGGAACGGTTTGACCTAGAAGAACGAAATTTGGTGAGCCAAGTGGGATTGGTTTACTGATCATTAAATGGAAGTATCATCAAGATTGGGTGAAAAAATGTTTGCTGAGATTTCAGGAAACTCGTAGTTTTTTGGAATCTTGGCAACCCCTTTCAATGAAAGTGATTCTCGTCAGTCTCTGCTTGGGGCTACTTCAATAGGACACAAACCATAACGATAGAACTTGGAACTACATTATTGTGCCAAGTTTCAAAGAGCTAGCACAAACCGTGTATGATTTAGAGTTCCAACTACATGTATCCATATTGGAGAAAACAGAGTGAAAC
>NW_027552643.1:0-66149 GCF_045843805.1 Urocitellus parryii | reverse complement strand
ATGATACTTGCAGGAAATGATCAGTACACCAATCCCACTTGGCTCACCAAATTTCATTCTTCTTGGTTAAACCGTTCCTTTGTATTAACCGTTTTCATGTTTAGGTTTCACTCTGTTTTCTCCTATATGGATACATGTAGTTGGAACTCTAAATCAAACACGGTTTGTGCTAGCTCTTTGAAACTTGGCACAATAATGTAGTTCCAAGTTCTATCGCTATGGTTTGTGTCCTATTGAAGTAGCTCCAATCAGAGACTAACGAAAATCACTTTCATAGAAATTGGTATCCAAGCTTCCAAAAAACTACGAGTTTCCTGAAATCTCAGCAAACTTTTTTTCACCCACTCTTGATTATACTTGCAGGTAATGATCAGTACACCAATCCCACTTGGCTCACCAAATTTCATTCTTCTAGGTTAAACAGTTTCTTAGCAGTAACCGTTTCATGTTTAGGTTTCACTCTGTTTTCTCCTATATGGATACATGTAGTTGGAACTCTAAATCAAACACGGTTTGTGCTAGCTCTTTGAAACTTGGCACAATAATGTAGTTCCAAGGTCTATCGCTATGGTTTGTGTCCTATTGAAGTAGCCCCAAGCAGAGACTGACGAGAATCACTTTCATTGAAAGGGGTTGCCAAGCTTCCAAAAAACTACGAGTTTCCTGAAATCTCAGCAAATATTTTTTCACCCAATATTGATGAAACTTGCAGGTAATGATCAGTACACCATTCCCACGTTTCTCATCAAATTTGGTTCTTCTAGGTTAAACCGTTCCTTTGCAGTAACCGTTTTCATGTTTAGGTTTCACTCTGTTTTCTCCTATATGGATACATGTAGTTGGAACTCTAAATCAAACACGATTTGTGCTAGCTAATTGAAACTTGGCACAATAATGTAGTTCCAAGTTCTATCACTATGGTTTTTGTCCTATTGAAGTAGCCCCAAGCAGAGACTGACGAGAATCACTTTCATTGAAAGTGGTTGCCAAGCTTCCAAAAAACTACGAGTTTCCTGAAATCTCAGCAAACATTTTTTCACCCAATCTTGATGATACTTGCAGGTAATGATCACTACACCAATCCCAATTGACTCCTAAAATTTCGTTCTTCTAGCTTAAACTGTTCCTTTGCAGTAACCGTTTTAAGATTTAGGTTTCACTCTGTTTTCTCCTATATGGATACATGTACTGGGAACTCTAAATGAAAAACGGTTTGTGCTAGCTCTTTGAAACTTGGCACAATAATGGAGTTCCAAGTTGTATCGCTATGGTTTGTGTCCTATTGAAGTAGCCCCAAGCAGAGACTGACGAGAATCACTTTCATCGAAAGGGGTTGCCAAGCTTCCCCAAAACTACGAGTTTCCTGAAATCTCAGAAAACATTTTTTCATCCAAGCTTGATGATACTTGCAGGTAATGATCAGTACAATAATCCCACTTGGCTCACCAAATTTCATTCTTCTTGGTTAAACCGTTCCTTTGTATTAACCGTTTTCATGTTTAGGTTTCACTCTGTTTTCTCCTATATGGATACATGTAGTTGGAACTCTAAATCAAACACGGTTTGTGCTAGCTCTTTGAAACTTGGCACAATAATGTAGTTCCAAGTTCTATCGCTATGGTTTGTGTCCTATTGAAGTAGCTCCAATCAGAGACTAACGAAAATCACTTTCATAGAAATTGGTATCCAAGCTTCCAAAAAACTACGAGTTTCCTGAAATCTCAGCAAACTTTTTTTCACCCACTCTTGATTATACTTGCAGGTAATGATCAGTACACCAATCCCACTTGGCTCACCAAATTTCATTCTTCTAGGTTAAACAGTTCCTTAGCAGTAACCGTTTCATGTTTAGGTTTCACTCTGTTTTCTCCTATATGGATACATGTAGTTGGAACTCTAAATCAAACACGATTTGTGCTAGCTCTTTGAAACTTGGCACAATAATGTAGTTCCAAGTTCTATTGCTATGGTTTGTGTGCTATTGAAGTAGCCCCAAGCAGAGACTGACAATAATAACTTTAATTGAAATGGGTTGCCAAGCTTCCAAAAAACTTCGAGTTTCCTGAAATCTCAGCAAACATTTTTTCATCCAATCTTGATGATACTTCCATTTAATGATCAGTACACCAATCCCACTTGCCTCACCAAATTTCGTTCTTCTAGGTTAAACCGTTCCTTTGCAGTAACCATTTTCATGTTTAGGTTTCACTCTGTTTTCTCTTATATGGATACATGTAGTTGGAACTCTAAATCAAACAAGGTTTGTGCTAGCTAATTGAAACTTGGCACAATAATGTAGTTCCAAGTTCTATCACTATGGTTTCTGTCCTATTGAAGTAGCCCCAAGCAGAGACTGACGAGAATCACTTTCATTGAAAGGGGTTGCCAAGCTTCCAAAAAACTACGAGTTTCCTGAAATCTCAGCAAACATTTTTTCACCCAATCTTGATGATACTTGCAGGTAATGATCACTACACCAATCCCAATTGACTCCTAAAATTTCGTTCTTCTAGATTAAACTGTTCCTTTGCAGTAACTGTTTTAAGATTTAGGTTTCACTCTGTTTTCTCCTATATGGATACATGTACTGGGAACTCTAAATGAAACACGGTTTGTGCTAGCTCTTTGAAACTTGGCACAATAATGGAGTTCCAAGTTGTATCGCTATGGTTTGTGTCCTATTGAAGTAGCCCCAAGCAGAGACTGACGAGAATCACTTTCATTGAAAGGGGTTGCCAAGCTTCCCCAAAACTACGAGTTTCCTGAGATCTCAGAAAACATTTTTTCACCCAAGCTTGATGATACTTGCAGGAAATGATCAGTACACCAATCCCACTTGGCTCACCAAATTTCATTCTTCTTGGTTAAACCGTTCCTTTGTATTAACCGTTTTCATGTTTAGGTTTCACTCTGTTTTCTCCTATATGGATACATGTAGTTGGAACTCTAAATCAAACACGGTTTGTGCTAGCTCTTTGAAACTTGGCACAATAATGTAGTTCCAAGTTCTATCGCTATGGTTTGTGTCCTATTGAAGTAGCTCCAATCAGAGACTAACGAAAATCACTTTCATAGAAATTGGTATCCAAGCTTCCAAAAAACTACGAGTTTCCTGAAATCTCAGCAAACTTTTTTTCACCCACTCTTGATTATACTTGCAGGTAATGATCAGTACACCAATCCCACTTGGCTCACCAAATTTCATTCTTCTAGGTTAAACAGTTTCTTAGCAGTAACCGTTTCATGTTTAGGTTTCACTCTGTTTTCTCCTATATGGATACATGTAGTTGGAACTCTAAATCAAACACGGTTTGTGCTAGCTCTTTGAAACTTGGCACAATAATGTAGTTCCAAGGTCTATCGCTATGGTTTGTGTCCTATTGAAGTAGCCCCAAGCAGAGACTGACGAGAATCACTTTCATTGAAAGGGGTTGCCAAGCTTCCAAAAAACTACGAGTTTCCTGAAATCTCAGCAAATATTTTTTCACCCAATATTGATGAAACTTGCAGGTAATGATCAGTACACCATTCCCACGTTTCTCATCAAATTTGGTTCTTCTAGGTTAAACCGTTCCTTTGCAGTAACCGTTTTCATGTTTAGGTTTCACTCTGTTTTCTCCTATATGGATACATGTAGTTGGAACTCTAAATCAAACACGATTTGTGCTAGCTCTTTGAAACTTGGCACAATAATGTAGTTCCAAGTTCGATTGCTATGGTTTGTGTGCTATTGAAGTAGCCCCAAGCAGAGACTGACGATAATAACTTTAATTGAAATGGGTTGCCAAGCTTCCAAAAAACTTCGAGTTTCCTGAAATCTCAGCAAACATTTTTTCATCCAATCTTGATGATACTTCCATTTAATGATCAGTACACCAATCCCACTTGCCTCACCAAATTTCGTTCTTCTAGGTTAAACCGTTGCTTTGCAGTAACCATTTTCATGTTTAGGTTTCACTCTGTTTTCTCTTATATGGATACATATAGTTGGAACTCTAAATCAAACAAGGTTTGTGCTAGCTAATTGAAACTTGGCACAATAATGTAGTTCCAAGTTCTATCACTATGGTTTCTGTCCTATTGAAGTAGCCCCAAGCAGAGACTGACGAGAATCACTTTTATTGAAAGGGGTTGCCAAGCTTCCAAAAAACTACGAGTTTCCTGAAATCTCAGCAAACATTTTTTCACCCAATCTTGATGATACTTGCAGGTAATGATCACTACACCAATCCCAATTGACTCCTAAAATTTCGTTCTTCTAGCTTAAACTGTTCCTTTGCAGTAACCGTTTTAAGATTTAGGTTTCACTCTGTTTTCTCCTATATGGATACATGTACTGGGAACTCTAAATGAAAAACGGTTTGTGCTAGCTCTTTGAAACTTGGCACAATAATGGAGTTCCAAGTTGTATCGCTATGGTTTGTGTCCTATTGAAGTAGCCCCAAGCAGAGACTGACGAGAATCACTTTCATCGAAAGGGGTTGCCAAGCTTCCCCAAAACTACGAGTTTCCTGAAATCTCAGAAAACATTTTTTCATCCAAGCTTGATGATACTTGCAGGTAATGATCAGTACACCAATCCCACTTGGCTCACCAAATTTCATTCTTCTTGGTTAAACCGTTCCTTTGTATTAACCGTTTTCATGTTTAGGTTTCACTCTGTTTTCTCCTATATGGATACATGTAGTTGGAACTCTAAATCAAACACGGTTTGTGCTAGCTCTTTGAAACTTGGCACAATAATGTAGTTCCAAGTTCTATCGCTATGGTTTGTGTCCTATTGAAGTAGCTCCAATCAGAGACTAACGAAAATCACTTTCATAGAAATTGGTATCCAAGCTTCCAAAAAACTACGAGTTTCCTGAAATCTCAGCAAACTTTTTTTCACCCACTCTTGATTATACTTGCAGGTAATGATCAGTACACCAATCCCACTTGGCTCACCAAATTTCATTCTTCTAGGTTAAACAGTTCCTTAGCAGTAACCGTTTCATGTTTAGGTTTCACTCTGTTTTCTCCTATATGGATACATGTAGTTGGAACTCTAAATCAAACACGATTTGTGCTAGCTCTTTGAAACTTGGCACAATAATGTAGTTCCAAGTTCTATTGCTATGGTTTGTGTGCTATTGAAGTAGCCCCAAGCAGAGACTGACAATAATAACTTTAATTGAAATGGGTTGCCAAGCTTCCAAAAAACTTCGAGTTTCCTGAAATCTCAGCAAACATTTTTTCATCCAATCTTGATGATACTTCCATTTAATGATCAGTACACCAATCCCACTTGCCTCACCAAATTTCGTTCTTCTAGGTTAAACCGTTCCTTTGCAGTAACCATTTTCATGTTTAGGTTTCACTCTGTTTTCTCTTATATGGATACATGTAGTTGGAACTCTAAATCAAACAAGGTTTGTGCTAGCTAATTGAAACTTGGCACAATAATGTAGTTCCAAGTTCTATCACTATGGTTTCTGTCCTATTGAAGTAGCCCCAAGCAGAGACTGACGAGAATCACTTTCATTGAAAGGGGTTGCCAAGCTTCCAAAAAACTACGAGTTTCCTGAAATCTCAGCAAACATTTTTTCACCCAATCTTGATGATACTTGCAGGTAATGATCACTACACCAATCCCAATTGACTCCTAAAATTTCGTTCTTCTAGATTAAACTGTTCCTTTGCAGTAACTGTTTTAAGATTTAGGTTTCACTCTGTTTTCTCCTATATGGATACATGTACTGGGAACTCTAAATGAAACACGGTTTGTGCTAGCTCTTTGAAACTTGGCACAATAATGGAGTTCCAAGTTGTATCGCTATGGTTTGTGTCCTATTGAAGTAGCCCCAAGCAGAGACTGACGAGAATCACTTTCATTGAAAGGGGTTGCCAAGCTTCCCCAAAACTACGAGTTTCCTGAGATCTCAGAAAACATTTTTTCACCCAAGCTTGATGATACTTGCAGGAAATGATCAGTACACCAATCCCACTTGGCTCACCAAATTTCATTCTTCTTGGTTAAACCGTTCCTTTGTATTAACCGTTTTCATGTTTAGGTTTCACTCTGTTTTCTCCTATATGGATACATGTAGTTGGAACTCTAAATCAAACACGGTTTGTGCTAGCTCTTTGAAACTTGGCACAATAATGTAGTTCCAAGTTCTATCGCTATGGTTTGTGTCCTATTGAAGTAGCTCCAATCAGAGACTAACGAAAATCACTTTCATAGAAATTGGTATCCAAGCTTCCAAAAAACTACGAGTTTCCTGAAATCTCAGCAAACTTTTTTTCACCCACTCTTGATTATACTTGCAGGTAATGATCAGTACACCAATCCCACTTGGCTCACCAAATTTCATTCTTCTAGGTTAAACAGTTCCTTAGCAGTAACCGTTTCATGTTTAGGTTTCACTCTGTTTTCTCCTATATGGATACATGTAGTTGGAACTCTAAATCAAACACGATTTGTGCTAGCTCTTTGAAACTTGGCACAATAATGTAGTTCCAAGTTCTATTGCTATGGTTTGTGTGCTATTGAAGTAGCCCCAAGCAGAGACTGACAATAATAACTTTAATTGAAATGGGTTGCCAAGCTTCCAAAAAACTTCGAGTTTCCTGAAATCTCAGCAAACATTTTTTCATCCAATCTTGATGATACTTCCATTTAATGATCAGTACACCAATCCCACTTGCCTCACCAAATTTCGTTCTTCTAGGTTAAACCGTTCCTTTGCAGTAACCATTTTCATGTTTAGGTTTCACTCTGTTTTCTCTTATATGGATACATGTAGTTGGAACTCTAAATCAAACAAGGTTTGTGCTAGCTAATTGAAACTTGGCACAATAATGTAGTTCCAAGTTCTATCACTATGGTTTCTGTCCTATTGAAGTAGCCCCAAGCAGAGACTGACGAGAATCACTTTCATTGAAAGGGGTTGCCAAGCTTCCAAAAAACTACGAGTTTCCTGAAATCTCAGCAAACATTTTTTCACCCAATCTTGATGATACTTGCAGGTAATGATCACTACACCAATCCCAATTGACTCCTAAAATTTCGTTCTTCTAGATTAAACTGTTCCTTTGCAGTAACTGTTTTAAGATTTAGGTTTCACTCTGTTTTCTCCTATATGGATACATGTACTGGGAACTCTAAATGAAACACGGTTTGTGCTAGCTCTTTGAAACTTGGCACAATAATGGAGTTCCAAGTTGTATCGCTATGGTTTGTGTCCTATTGAAGTAGCCCCAAGCAGAGACTGACGAGAATCACTTTCATTGAAAGGGGTTGCCAAGCTTCCCCAAAACTACGAGTTTCCTGAGATCTCAGAAAACATTTTTTCACCCAAGCTTGATGATACTTGCAGGAAATGATCAGTACACCAATCCCACTTGGCTCACCAAATTTCATTCTTCTTGGTTAAACCGTTCCTTTGTATTAACCGTTTTCATGTTTAGGTTTCACTCTGTTTTCTCCTATATGGATACATGTAGTTGGAACTCTAAATCAAACACGGTTTGTGCTAGCTCTTTGAAACTTGGCACAATAATGTAGTTCCAAGTTCTATCGCTATGGTTTGTGTCCTATTGAAGTAGCTCCAATCAGAGACTAACGAAAATCACTTTCATAGAAATTGGTATCCAAGCTTCCAAAAAACTACGAGTTTCCTGAAATCTCAGCAAACTTTTTTTCACCCACTCTTGATTATACTTGCAGGTAATGATCAGTACACCAATCCCACTTGGCTCACCAAA
Organism: Urocitellus parryii; assembly: GCF_045843805.1. NCBI lineage: Eukaryota > Metazoa > Chordata > Mammalia > Rodentia > Sciuridae > Urocitellus > Urocitellus parryii. The sequence continues at coordinate 58,403 of NW_027552643.1, read as the reverse complement.
TTTCATTCTTCTAGGTTAAACAGTTCCTTAGCAGTAACCGTTTCATGTTTAGGTTTCACTCTGTTTTCTCCTATATGGATACATGTAGTTGGAACTCTAAATCAAACACGATTTGTGCTAGCTCTTTGAAACTTGGCACAATAATGTAGTTCCAAGTTCTATTGCTATGGTTTGTGTGCTATTGAAGTAGCCCCAAGCAGAGACTGACAATAATAACTTTAATTGAAATGGGTTGCCAAGCTTCCAAAAAACTTCGAGTTTCCTGAAATCTCAGCAAACATTTTTTCATCCAATCTTGATGATACTTCCATTTAATGATCAGTACACCAATCCCACTTGCCTCACCAAATTTCGTTCTTCTAGGTTAAACCGTTCCTTTGCAGTAACCATTTTCATGTTTAGGTTTCACTCTGTTTTCTCTTATATGGATACATGTAGTTGGAACTCTAAATCAAACAAGGTTTGTGCTAGCTAATTGAAACTTGGCACAATAATGTAGTTCCAAGTTCTATCACTATGGTTTCTGTCCTATTGAAGTAGCCCCAAGCAGAGACTGACGAGAATCACTTTCATTGAAAGGGGTTGCCAAGCTTCCAAAAAACTACGAGTTTCCTGAAATCTCAGCAAACATTTTTTCACCCAATCTTGATGATACTTGCAGGTAATGATCACTACACCAATCCCAATTGACTCCTAAAATTTCGTTCTTCTAGATTAAACTGTTCCTTTGCAGTAACTGTTTTAAGATTTAGGTTTCACTCTGTTTTCTCCTATATGGATACATGTACTGGGAACTCTAAATGAAACACGGTTTGTGCTAGCTCTTTGAAACTTGGCACAATAATGGAGTTCCAAGTTGTATCGCTATGGTTTGTGTCCTATTGAAGTAGCCCCAAGCAGAGACTGACGAGAATCACTTTCATTGAAAGGGGTTGCCAAGCTTCCCCAAAACTACGAGTTTCCTGAGATCTCAGAAAACATTTTTTCACCCAAGCTTGATGATACTTGCAGGAAATGATCAGTACACCAATCCCACTTGGCTCACCAAATTTCATTCTTCTTGGTTAAACCGTTCCTTTGTATTAACCGTTTTCATGTTTAGGTTTCACTCTGTTTTCTCCTATATGGATACATGTAGTTGGAACTCTAAATCAAACACGGTTTGTGCTAGCTCTTTGAAACTTGGCACAATAATGTAGTTCCAAGTTCTATCGCTATGGTTTGTGTCCTATTGAAGTAGCTCCAATCAGAGACTAACGAAAATCACTTTCATAGAAATTGGTATCCAAGCTTCCAAAAAACTACGAGTTTCCTGAAATCTCAGCAAACTTTTTTTCACCCACTCTTGATTATACTTGCAGGTAATGATCAGTACACCAATCCCACTTGGCTCACCAAATTTCATTCTTCTAGGTTAAACAGTTCCTTAGCAGTAACCGTTTCATGTTTAGGTTTCACTCTGTTTTCTCCTATATGGATACATGTAGTTGGAACTCTAAATCAAACACGATTTGTGCTAGCTCTTTGAAACTTGGCACAATAATGTAGTTCCAAGTTCTATTGCTATGGTTTGTGTGCTATTGAAGTAGCCCCAAGCAGAGACTGACAATAATAACTTTAATTGAAATGGGTTGCCAAGCTTCCAAAAAACTTCGAGTTTCCTGAAATCTCAGCAAACATTTTTTCATCCAATCTTGATGATACTTCCATTTAATGATCAGTACACCAATCCCACTTGCCTCACCAAATTTCGTTCTTCTAGGTTAAACCGTTCCTTTGCAGTAACCATTTTCATGTTTAGGTTTCACTCTGTTTTCTCTTATATGGATACATGTAGTTGGAACTCTAAATCAAACAAGGTTTGTGCTAGCTAATTGAAACTTGGCACAATAATGTAGTTCCAAGTTCTATCACTATGGTTTCTGTCCTATTGAAGTAGCCCCAAGCAGAGACTGACGAGAATCACTTTCATTGAAAGGGGTTGCCAAGCTTCCAAAAACTACGAGTTTCCTGAAATCTCAGCAAACATTTTTTCACCCAATCTTGATGATACTTGCAGGTAATGATCACTACACCAATCCCAATTGACTCCTAAAATTTCGTTCTTCTAGATTAAACTGTTCCCTTTGCAGTAACTGTTTTAAGATTTAGGTTTCACTCTGTTTTCTCCTATATGGATACATGTACTGGGAACTCTAAATGAAACACGGTTTGTGCTAGCTCTTTGAAACTTGGCACAATAATGGAGTTCCAAGTTGTATCGCTATGGTTTGTGTCCTATTGAAGTAGCCCCAAGCAGAGACTGACGAGAATCACTTTCATTGAAAGGGGTTGCCAAGCTTCCCCAAAACTACGAGTTTCCTGAGATCTCAGAAAACATTTTTTCACCCAAGCTTGATGATACTTGCAGGAAATGATCAGTACACCAATCCCACTTGGCTCACCAAATTTCATTCTTCTTGGTTAAACCGTTCCTTTGTATTAACCGTTTTCATGTTTAGGTTTCACTCTGTTTTCTCCTATATGGATACATGTAGTTGGAACTCTAAATCAAACACGGTTTGTGCTAGCTCTTTGAAACTTGGCACAATAATGTAGTTCCAAGTTCTATCGCTATGGTTTGTGTCCTATTGAAGTAGCTCCAATCAGAGACTAACGAAAATCACTTTCATAGAAATTGGTATCCAAGCTTCCAAAAAACTACGAGTTTCCTGAAATCTCAGCAAACTTTTTTTCACCCACTCTTGATTATACTTGCAGGTAATGATCAGTACACCAATCCCACTTGGCTCACCAAATTTCATTCTTCTAGGTTAAACAGTTCCTTAGCAGTAACCGTTTCATGTTTAGGTTTCACTCTGTTTTCTCCTATATGGATACATGTAGTTGGAACTCTAAATCAAACACGATTTGTGCTAGCTCTTTGAAACTTGGCACAATAATGTAGTTCCAAGTTCTATTGCTATGGTTTGTGTGCTATTGAAGTAGCCCCAAGCAGAGACTGACAATAATAACTTTAATTGAAATGGGTTGCCAAGCTTCCAAAAAACTTCGAGTTTCCTGAAATCTCAGCAAACATTTTTTCATCCAATCTTGATGATACTTCCATTTAATGATCAGTACACCAATCCCACTTGCCTCACCAAATTTCGTTCTTCTAGGTTAAACCGTTCCTTTGCAGTAACCATTTTCATGTTTAGGTTTCACTCTGTTTTCTCTTATATGGATACATGTAGTTGGAACTCTAAATCAAACAAGGTTTGTGCTAGCTAATTGAAACTTGGCACAATAATGTAGTTCCAAGTTCTATCACTATGGTTTCTGTCCTATTGAAGTAGCCCCAAGCAGAGACTGACGAGAATCACTTTCATTGAAAGGGGTTGCCAAGCTTCCAAAAAACTACGAGTTTCCTGAAATCTCAGCAAACATTTTTTCACCCAATCTTGATGATACTTGCAGGTAATGATCACTACACCAATCCCAATTGACTCCTAAAATTTCGTTCTTCTAGATTAAACTGTTCCTTTGCAGTAACTGTTTTAAGATTTAGGTTTCACTCTGTTTTCTCCTATATGGATACATGTACTGGGAACTCTAAATGAAACACGGTTTGTGCTAGCTCTTTGAAACTTGGCACAATAATGGAGTTCCAAGTTGTATCGCTATGGTTTGTGTCCTATTGAAGTAGCCCCAAGCAGAGACTGACGAGAATCACTTTCATTGAAAGGGGTTGCCAAGCTTCCCCAAAACTACGAGTTTCCTGAGATCTCAGAAAACATTTTTTCACCCAAGCTTGATGATACTTGCAGGAAATGATCAGTACACCAATCCCACTTGGCTCACCAAATTTCATTCTTCTTGGTTAAACCGTTCCTTTGTATTAACCGTTTTCATGTTTAGGTTTCACTCTGTTTTCTCCTATATGGATACATGTAGTTGGAACTCTAAATCAAACACGGTTTGTGCTAGCTCTTTGAAACTTGGCACAATAATGTAGTTCCAAGTTCTATCGCTATGGTTTGTGTCCTATTGAAGTAGCTCCAATCAGAGACTAACGAAAATCACTTTCATAGAAATTGGTATCCAAGCTTCCAAAAAACTACGAGTTTCCTGAAATCTCAGCAAACTTTTTTTCACCCACTCTTGATTATACTTGCAGGTAATGATCAGTACACCAATCCCACTTGGCTCACCAAATTTCATTCTTCTAGGTTAAACAGTTTCTTAGCAGTAACCGTTTCATGTTTAGGTTTCACTCTGTTTTCTCCTATATGGATACATGTAGTTGGAACTCTAAATCAAACACGGTTTGTGCTAGCTCTTTGAAACTTGGCACAATAATGTAGTTCCAAGGTCTATCGCTATGGTTTGTGTCCTATTGAAGTAGCCCCAAGCAGAGACTGACGAGAATCACTTTCATTGAAAGGGGTTGCCAAGCTTCCAAAAAACTACGAGTTTCCTGAAATCTCAGCAAATATTTTTTCACCCAATATTGATGAAACTTGCAGGTAATGATCAGTACACCATTCCCACGTTTCTCATCAAATTTGGTTCTTCTAGGTTAAACCGTTCCTTTGCAGTAACCGTTTTCATGTTTAGGTTTCACTCTGTTTTCTCCTATATGGATACATGTAGTTGGAACTCTAAATCAAACACGATTTGTGCTAGCTCTTTGAAACTTGGCACAATAATGTAGTTCCAAGTTCGATTGCTATGGTTTGTGTGCTATTGAAGTAGCCCCAAGCAGAGACTGACGATAATAACTTTAATTGAAATGGGTTGCCAAGCTTCCAAAAAACTTCGAGTTTCCTGAAATCTCAGCAAACATTTTTTCATCCAATCTTGATGATACTTCCATTTAATGATCAGTACACCAATCCCACTTGCCTCACCAAATTTCGTTCTTCTAGGTTAAACCGTTGCTTTGCAGTAACCATTTTCATGTTTAGGTTTCACTCTGTTTTCTCTTATATGGATACATATAGTTGGAACTCTAAATCAAACAAGGTTTGTGCTAGCTAATTGAAACTTGGCACAATAATGTAGTTCCAAGTTCTATCACTATGGTTTCTGTCCTATTGAAGTAGCCCCAAGCAGAGACTGACGAGAATCACTTTTATTGAAAGGGGTTGCCAAGCTTCCAAAAAACTACGAGTTTCCTGAAATCTCAGCAAACATTTTTTCACCCAATCTTGATGATACTTGCAGGTAATGATCACTACACCAATCCCAATTGACTCCTAAAATTTCGTTCTTCTAGCTTAAACTGTTCCTTTGCAGTAACCGTTTTAAGATTTAGGTTTCACTCTGTTTTCTCCTATATGGATACATGTACTGGGAACTCTAAATGAAAAACGGTTTGTGCTAGCTCTTTGAAACTTGGCACAATAATGGAGTTCCAAGTTGTATCGCTATGGTTTGTGTCCTATTGAAGTAGCCCCAAGCAGAGACTGACGAGAATCACTTTCATCGAAAGGGGTTGCCAAGCTTCCCCAAAACTACGAGTTTCCTGAAATCTCAGAAAACATTTTTTCATCCAAGCTTGATGATACTTGCAGGTAATGATCAGTACACCAATCCCACTTGGCTCACCAAATTTCATTCTTCTTGGTTAAACCGTTCCTTTGTATTAACCGTTTTCATGTTTAGGTTTCACTCTGTTTTCTCCTATATGGATACATGTAGTTGGAACTCTAAATCAAACACGGTTTGTGCTAGCTCTTTGAAACTTGGCACAATAATGTAGTTCCAAGTTCTATCGCTATGGTTTGTGTCCTATTGAAGTAGCTCCAATCAGAGACTAACGAAAATCACTTTCATAGAAATTGGTATCCAAGCTTCCAAAAAACTACGAGTTTCCTGAAATCTCAGCAAACTTTTTTTCACCCACTCTTGATTATACTTGCAGGTAATGATCAGTACACCAATCCCACTTGGCTCACCAAATTTCATTCTTCTAGGTTAAACAGTTCCTTAGCAGTAACCGTTTCATGTTTAGGTTTCACTCTGTTTTCTCCTATATGGATACATGTAGTTGGAACTCTAAATCAAACACGATTTGTGCTAGCTCTTTGAAACTTGGCACAATAATGTAGTTCCAAGTTCTATTGCTATGGTTTGTGTGCTATTGAAGTAGCCCCAAGCAGAGACTGACAATAATAACTTTAATTGAAATGGGTTGCCAAGCTTCCAAAAAACTTCGAGTTTCCTGAAATCTCAGCAAACATTTTTTCATCCAATCTTGATGATACTTCCATTTAATGATCAGTACACCAATCCCACTTGCCTCACCAAATTTCGTTCTTCTAGGTTAAACCGTTCCTTTGCAGTAACCATTTTCATGTTTAGGTTTCACTCTGTTTTCTCTTATATGGATACATGTAGTTGGAACTCTAAATCAAACAAGGTTTGTGCTAGCTAATTGAAACTTGGCACAATAATGTAGTTCCAAGTTCTATCACTATGGTTTCTGTCCTATTGAAGTAGCCCCAAGCAGAGACTGACGAGAATCACTTTCATTGAAAGGGGTTGCCAAGCTTCCAAAAAACTACGAGTTTCCTGAAATCTCAGCAAACATTTTTTCACCCAATCTTGATGATACTTGCAGGTAATGATCACTACACCAATCCCAATTGACTCCTAAAATTTCGTTCTTCTAGATTAAACTGTTCCTTTGCAGTAACTGTTTTAAGATTTAGGTTTCACTCTGTTTTCTCCTATATGGATACATGTACTGGGAACTCTAAATGAAACACGGTTTGTGCTAGCTCTTTGAAACTTGGCACAATAATGGAGTTCCAAGTTGTATCGCTATGGTTTGTGTCCTATTGAAGTAGCCCCAAGCAGAGACTGACGAGAATCACTTTCATTGAAAGGGGTTGCCAAGCTTCCCCAAAACTACGAGTTTCCTGAGATCTCAGAAAACATTTTTTCACCCAAGCTTGATGATACTTGCAGGAAATGATCAGTACACCAATCCCACTTGGCTCACCAAATTTCATTCTTCTTGGTTAAACCGTTCCTTTGTATTAACCGTTTTCATGTTTAGGTTTCACTCTGTTTTCTCCTATATGGATACATGTAGTTGGAACTCTAAATCAAACACGGTTTGTGCTAGCTCTTTGAAACTTGGCACAATAATGTAGTTCCAAGTTCTATCGCTATGGTTTGTGTCCTATTGAAGTAGCTCCAATCAGAGACTAACGAAAATCACTTTCATAGAAATTGGTATCCAAGCTTCCAAAAAACTACGAGTTTCCTGAAATCTCAGCAAACTTTTTTTCACCCACTCTTGATTATACTTGCAGGTAATGATCAGTACACCAATCCCACTTGGCTCACCAAATTTCATTCTTCTAGGTTAAACAGTTCCTTAGCAGTAACCGTTTCATGTTTAGGTTTCACTCTGTTTTCTCCTATATGGATACATGTAGTTGGAACTCTAAATCAAACACGATTTGTGCTAGCTCTTTGAAACTTGGCACAATAATGTAGTTCCAAGTTCTATTGCTATGGTTTGTGTGCTATTGAAGTAGCCCCAAGCAGAGACTGACAATAATAACTTTAATTGAAATGGGTTGCCAAGCTTCCAAAAAACTTCGAGTTTCCTGAAATCTCAGCAAACATTTTTTCATCCAATCTTGATGATACTTCCATTTAATGATCAGTACACCAATCCCACTTGCCTCACCAAATTTCGTTCTTCTAGGTTAAACCGTTCCTTTGCAGTAACCATTTTCATGTTTAGGTTTCACTCTGTTTTCTCTTATATGGATACATGTAGTTGGAACTCTAAATCAAACAAGGTTTGTGCTAGCTAATTGAAACTTGGCACAATAATGTAGTTCCAAGTTCTATCACTATGGTTTCTGTCCTATTGAAGTAGCCCCAAGCAGAGACTGACGAGAATCACTTTCATTGAAAGGGGTTGCCAAGCTTCCAAAAAACTACGAGTTTCCTGAAATCTCAGCAAACATTTTTTCACCCAATCTTGATGATACTTGCAGGTAATGATCACTACACCAATCCCAATTGACTCCTAAAATTTCGTTCTTCTAGATTAAACTGTTCCTTTGCAGTAACTGTTTTAAGATTTAGGTTTCACTCTGTTTTCTCCTATATGGATACATGTACTGGGAACTCTAAATGAAACACGGTTTGTGCTAGCTCTTTGAAACTTGGCACAATAATGGAGTTCCAAGTTGTATCGCTATGGTTTGTGTCCTATTGAAGTAGCCCCAAGCAGAGACTGACGAGAATCACTTTCATTGAAAGGGGTTGCCAAGCTTCCCCAAAACTACGAGTTTCCTGAGATCTCAGAAAACATTTTTTCACCCAAGCTTGATGATACTTGCAGGAAATGATCAGTACACCAATCCCACTTGGCTCACCAAATTTCATTCTTCTTGGTTAAACCGTTCCTTTGTATTAACCGTTTTCATGTTTAGGTTTCACTCTGTTTTCTCCTATATGGATACATGTAGTTGGAACTCTAAATCAAACACGGTTTGTGCTAGCTCTTTGAAACTTGGCACAATAATGTAGTTCCAAGTTCTATCGCTATGGTTTGTGTCCTATTGAAGTAGCTCCAATCAGAGACTAACGAAAATCACTTTCATAGAAATTGGTATCCAAGCTTCCAAAAAACTACGAGTTTCCTGAAATCTCAGCAAACTTTTTTTCACCCACTCTTGATTATACTTGCAGGTAATGATCAGTACACCAATCCCACTTGGCTCACCAAATTTCATTCTTCTAGGTTAAACAGTTCCTTAGCAGTAACCGTTTCATGTTTAGGTTTCACTCTGTTTTCTCCTATATGGATACATGTAGTTGGAACTCTAAATCAAACACGATTTGTGCTAGCTCTTTGAAACTTGGCACAATAATGTAGTTCCAAGTTCTATTGCTATGGTTTGTGTGCTATTGAAGTAGCCCCAAGCAGAGACTGACAATAATAACTTTAATTGAAATGGGTTGCCAAGCTTCCAAAAAACTTCGAGTTTCCTGAAATCTCAGCAAACATTTTTTCATCCAATCTTGATGATACTTCCATTTAATGATCAGTACACCAATCCCACTTGCCTCACCAAATTTCGTTCTTCTAGGTTAAACCGTTCCTTTGCAGTAACCATTTTCATGTTTAGGTTTCACTCTGTTTTCTCTTATATGGATACATGTAGTTGGAACTCTAAATCAAACAAGGTTTGTGCTAGCTAATTGAAACTTGGCACAATAATGTAGTTCCAAGTTCTATCACTATGGTTTCTGTCCTATTGAAGTAGCCCCAAGCAGAGACTGACGAGAATCACTTTCATTGAAAGGGGTTGCCAAGCTTCCAAAAAACTACGAGTTTCCTGAAATCTCAGCAAACATTTTTTCACCCAATCTTGATGATACTTGCAGGTAATGATCACTACACCAATCCCAATTGACTCCTAAAATTTCGTTCTTCTAGATTAAACTGTTCCTTTGCAGTAACTGTTTTAAGATTTAGGTTTCACTCTGTTTTCTCCTATATGGATACATGTACTGGGAACTCTAAATGAAACACGGTTTGTGCTAGCTCTTTGAAACTTGGCACAATAATGGAGTTCCAAGTTGTATCGCTATGGTTTGTGTCCTATTGAAGTAGCCCCAAGCAGAGACTGACGAGAATCACTTTCATTGAAAGGGGTTGCCAAGCTTCCCCAAAACTACGAGTTTCCTGAGATCTCAGAAAACATTTTTTCACCCAAGCTTGATGATACTTGCAGGAAATGATCAGTACACCAATCCCACTTGGCTCACCAAATTTCATTCTTCTTGGTTAAACCGTTCCTTTGTATTAACCGTTTTCATGTTTAGGTTTCACTCTGTTTTCTCCTATATGGATACATGTAGTTGGAACTCTAAATCAAACACGGTTTGTGCTAGCTCTTTGAAACTTGGCACAATAATGTAGTTCCAAGTTCTATCGCTATGGTTTGTGTCCTATTGAAGTAGCTCCAATCAGAGACTAACGAAAATCACTTTCATAGAAATTGGTATCCAAGCTTCCAAAAAACTACGAGTTTCCTGAAATCTCAGCAAACTTTTTTTCACCCACTCTTGATTATACTTGCAGGTAATGATCAGTACACCAATCCCACTTGGCTCACCAAATTTCATTCTTCTAGGTTAAACCGTTCCTTTGTATTAACCGTTTTCATGTTTAGGTTTCACTCTGTTTTCTCCTATATGGATACATGTAGTTGGAACTCTAAATCAAACACGGTTTGTGCTAGCTCTTTGAAACTTGGCACAATAATGTAGTTCCAAGTTCTATCGCTATGGTTTGTGTCCTATTGAAGTAGCCCCAAGCAGAGACTAACGAAAATCACTTTCATAGAAATTGGTATCCAAGCTTCCAAAAAACTACGAGTTTCCTGAAATCTCAGCAAACTTTTTTTCACCCACTCTTGATTATACTTGCAGGTAATGATCAGTACACCAATCCCACTTGGCTCACCAAATTTCATTCTTCTAGGTTAAACAGTTCCTTAGCAGTAACCGTTTTCATGTTTAGGTTTCACTCTGTTTTCTCCTATATGGATACATGTAGTTGGAACTCTAAATCAAACACGATTTGTGCTAGCTCTTTGAAACTTGGCACAATAATGTAGTTCCAAGTTCGATTGCTATGGTTTGTGTGCTATTGAAGTAGCCCCAAGCAGAGACTGACGATAATAACTTTAATTGAAATGGGTTGCCAAGCTTCCAAAAAACTTCGAGTTTCCTGAAATCTCAGCAAACATTTTTTCATCCAATCTTGATGATACTTCCATTTAATGATCAGTACACCAATCCCACTTGCCTCACCAAATTTCGTTCTTCTAGGTTAAACCGTTGCTTTGCAGTAACCATTTTCATGTTTAGGTTTCACTCTGTTTTCTCTTATATGGATACATATAGTTGGAACTCTAAATCAAACAAGGTTTGTGCTAGCTAATTGAAACTTGGCACAATAATGTAGTTCCAAGTTCTATCACTATGGATTCTGTCCTATTGAAGTAGCCCCAAGCAGAGACTGACGAGAATCACTTTTATTGAAAGGGGTTGCCAAGCTTCCAAAAAACTACGAGTTTCCTGAAATCTCAGCAAACATTTTTTCACCCAATCTTGATGATACTTGCAGGTAATGATCACTACACCAATCCCAATTGACTCCTAAAATTTCGTTCTTCTAGCTTAAACTGTTCCTTTGCAGTAACCGTTTTAAGATTTAGGTTTCACTCTGTTTTCTCCTATATGGATACATGTACTGGGAACTCTAAATGAAACACGGTTTGTGCTAGCTCTTTGAAACTTGGCACAATAATGGAGTTCCAAGTTGTATCGCTATGGTTTGTGTCCTATTGAAGTAGCCCCAAGCAGAGACTGACGAGAATCACTTTCATCGAAAGGGGTTGCCAAGCTTCCCCAAAACTACGAGTTTCCTGAAATCTCAGAAAACATTTTTTCATCCAAGCTTGATGATACTTGCAGGTAATGATCAGTACACCAATCCCACTTGGCTCACCAAATTTCATTCTTCTTGGTTAAACCGTTCCTTTGTATTAACCGTTTTCATGTTTAGGTTTCACTCTGTTTTCTCCTATATGAATACATGTAGTTGGAACTCTAAATCAAACACGGTTTGTGCTAGCTCTTTGAAACTTGGCACAATAATGTAGTTCCAAGTTCTATCGCTATGGTTTGTGTCCTATTGAAGTAGCTCCAATCAGAGACTAACGAAAATCACTTTCATAGAAATTGGTATCCAAGCTTCCAAAAAACTACGAGTTTCCTGAAATCTCAGCAAACTTTTTTTCACCCACTCTTGATTATACTTGCAGGTAATGATCAGTACACCAATCCCACTTGGCTCACCAAATTTCATTCTTCTAGGTTAAACAGTTCCTTAGCAGTAACCGTTTCATGTTTAGGTTTCACTCTGTTTTCTCCTATATGGATACATGTAGTTGGAACTCTAAATCAAACACGATTTGTGCTAGCTCTTTGAAACTTGGCACAATAATGTAGTTCCAAGTTCTATTGCTATGGTTTGTGTGCTATTGAAGTAGCCCCAAGCAGAGACTGACAATAATAACTTTAATTGAAATGGGTTGCCAAGCTTCCAAAAAACTTCGAGTTTCCTGAAATCTCAGCAAACATTTTTTCATCCAATCTTGATGATACTTCCATTTAATGATCAGTACACCAATCCCACTTGCCTCACCAAATTTCGTTCTTCTAGGTTAAACCGTTCCTTTGCAGTAACCATTTTCATGTTTAGGTTTCACTCTGTTTTCTCTTATATGGATACATGTAGTTGGAACTCTAAATCAAACAAGGTTTGTGCTAGCTAATTGAAACTTGGCACAATAATGTAGTTCCAAGTTCTATCACTATGGTTTCTGTCCTATTGAAGTAGCCCCAAGCAGAGACTGACGAGAATCACTTTCATTGAAAGGGGTTGCCAAGCTTCCAAAAAACTACGAGTTTCCTGAAATCTCAGCAAACATTTTTTCACCCAATCTTGATGATACTTGCAGGTAATGATCACTACACCAATCCCAATTGACTCCTAAAATTTCGTTCTTCTAGATTAAACTGTTCCTTTGCAGTAACTGTTTTAAGATTTAGGTTTCACTCTGTTTTCTCCTATATGGATACATGTACTGGGAACTCTAAATGAAACACGGTTTGTGCTAGCTCTTTGAAACTTGGCACAATAATGGAGTTCCAAGTTGTATCGCTATGGTTTGTGTCCTATTGAAGTAGCCCCAAGCAGAGACTGACGAGAATCACTTTCATTGAAAGGGGTTGCCAAGCTTCCCCAAAACTACGAGTTTCCTGAGATCTCAGAAAACATTTTTTCACCCAAGCTTGATGATACTTGCAGGAAATGATCAGTACACCAATCCCACTTGGCTCACCAAATTTCATTCTTCTTGGTTAAACCGTTCCTTTGTATTAACCGTTTTCATGTTTAGGTTTCACTCTGTTTTCTCCTATATGGATACATGTAGTTGGAACTCTAAATCAAACACGGTTTGTGCTAGCTCTTTGAAACTTGGCACAATAATGTAGTTCCAAGTTCTATCGCTATGGTTTGTGTCCTATTGAAGTAGCTCCAATCAGAGACTAACGAAAATCACTTTCATAGAAATTGGTATCCAAGCTTCCAAAAAACTACGAGTTTCCTGAAATCTCAGCAAACTTTTTTTCACCCACTCTTGATTATACTTGCAGGTAATGATCAGTACACCAATCCCACTTGGCTCACCAAATTTCATTCTTCTAGGTTAAACAGTTCCTTAGCAGTAACCGTTTCATGTTTAGGTTTCACTCTGTTTTCTCCTATATGGATACATGTAGTTGGAACTCTAAATCAAACACGATTTGTGCTAGCTCTTTGAAACTTGGCACAATAATGTAGTTCCAAGTTCTATCACTATGGTTTCTGTCCTATTGAAGTAGCCCCAAGCAGAGACTGACGAGAATCACTTTCATTGAAAGGGGTTGCCAAGCTTCCAAAAAACTACGAGTTTCCTGAAATCTCAGCAAACATTTTTTCACCCAATCTTGATGATACTTGCAGGTAATGATCACTACACCAATCCCAATTGACTCCTAAAATTTCGTTCTTCTAGATTAAACTGTTCCTTTGCAGTAACTGTTTTAAGATTTAGGTTTCACTCTGTTTTCTCCTATATGGATACATGTACTGGGAACTCTAAATGAAACACGGTTTGTGCTAGCTCTTTGAAACTTGGCACAATAATGGAGTTCCAAGTTGTATCGCTATGGTTTGTGTCCTATTGAAGTAGCCCCAAGCAGAGACTGACGAGAATCACTTTCATTGAAAGGGGTTGCCAAGCTTCCCCAAAACTACGAGTTTCCTGAGATCTCAGAAAACATTTTTTCACCCAAGCTTGATGATACTTGCAGGAAATGATCAGTACACCAATCCCACTTGGCTCACCAAATTTCATTCTTCTTGGTTAAACCGTTCCTTTGTATTAACCGTTTTCATGTTTAGGTTTCACTCTGTTTTCTCCTATATGGATACATGTAGTTGGAACTCTAAATCAAACACGGTTTGTGCTAGCTCTTTGAAACTTGGCACAATAATGTAGTTCCAAGTTCTATCGCTATGGTTTGTGTCCTATTGAAGTAGCTCCAATCAGAGACTAACGAAAATCACTTTCATAGAAATTGGTATCCAAGCTTCCAAAAAACTACGAGTTTCCTGAAATCTCAGCAAACTTTTTTTCACCCACTCTTGATTATACTTGCAGGTAATGATCAGTACACCAATCCCACTTGGCTCACCAAATTTCATTCTTCTAGGTTAAACAGTTCCTTAGCAGTAACCGTTTCATGTTTAGGTTTCACTCTGTTTTCTCCTATATGGATACATGTAGTTGGAACTCTAAATCAAACACGATTTGTGCTAGCTCTTTGAAACTTGGCACAATAATGTAGTTCCAAGTTCTATTGCTATGGTTTGTGTGCTATTGAAGTAGCCCCAAGCAGAGACTGACAATAATAACTTTAATTGAAATGGGTTGCCAAGCTTCCAAAAAACTTCGAGTTTCCTGAAATCTCAGCAAACATTTTTTCATCCAATCTTGATGATACTTCCATTTAATGATCAGTACACCAATCCCACTTGCCTCACCAAATTTCGTTCTTCTAGGTTAAACCGTTCCTTTGCAGTAACCATTTTCATGTTTAGGTTTCACTCTGTTTTCTCTTATATGGATACATGTAGTTGGAACTCTAAATCAAACAAGGTTTGTGCTAGCTAATTGAAACTTGGCACAATAATGTAGTTCCAAGTTCTATCACTATGGTTTCTGTCCTATTGAAGTAGCCCCAAGCAGAGACTGACGAGAATCACTTTCATTGAAAGGGGTTGCCAAGCTTCCAAAAAACTACGAGTTTCCTGAAATCTCAGCAAACATTTTTTCACCCAATCTTGATGATACTTGCAGGTAATGATCACTACACCAATCCCAATTGACTCCTAAAATTTCGTTCTTCTAGATTAAACTGTTCCTTTGCAGTAACTGTTTTAAGATTTAGGTTTCACTCTGTTTTCTCCTATATGGATACATGTACTGGGAACTCTAAATGAAACACGGTTTGTGCTAGCTCTTTGAAACTTGGCACAATAATGGAGTTCCAAGTTGTATCGCTATGGTTTGTGTCCTATTGAAGTAGCCCCAAGCAGAGACTGACGAGAATCACTTTCATTGAAAGGGGTTGCCAAGCTTCCCCAAAACTACGAGTTTCCTGAGATCTCAGAAAACATTTTTTCACCCAAGCTTGATGATACTTGCAGGAAATGATCAGTACACCAATCCCACTTGGCTCACCAAATTTCATTCTTCTTGGTTAAACCGTTCCTTTGTATTAACCGTTTTCATGTTTAGGTTTCACTCTGTTTTCTCCTATATGGATACATGTAGTTGGAACTCTAAATCAAACACGGTTTGTGCTAGCTCTTTGAAACTTGGCACAATAATGTAGTTCCAAGTTCTATCGCTATGGTTTGTGTCCTATTGAAGTAGCTCCAATCAGAGACTAACGAAAATCACTTTCATAGAAATTGGTATCCAAGCTTCCAAAAAACTACGAGTTTCCTGAAATCTCAGCAAACTTTTTTTCACCCACTCTTGATTATACTTGCAGGTAATGATCAGTACACCAATCCCACTTGGCTCACCAAATTTCATTCTTCTAGGTTAAACAGTTCCTTAGCAGTAACCGTTTCATGTTTAGGTTTCACTCTGTTTTCTCCTATATGGATACATGTAGTTGGAACTCTAAATCAAACACGATTTGTGCTAGCTCTTGAAACTTGGCACAATAATGTAGTTCCAAGTTCTATTGCTATGGTTTGTGTGCTATTGAAGTAGCCCCAAGCAGAGACTGACAATAATAACTTTAATTGAAATGGGTTGCCAAGCTTCCAAAAAACTTCGAGTTTCCTGAAATCTCAGCAAACATTTTTTCATCCAATCTTGATGATACTTCCATTTAATGATCAGTACACCAATCCCACTTGCCTCACCAAATTTCGTTCTTCTAGGTTAAACCGTTCCTTTGCAGTAACCATTTTCATGTTTAGGTTTCACTCTGTTTTCTCTTATATGGATACATGTAGTTGGAACTCTAAATCAAACAAGGTTTGTGCTAGCTAATTGAAACTTGGCACAATAATGTAGTTCCAAGTTTCTATCACTATGGTTTCTGTCCTATTGAAGTAGCCCCAAGCAGAGACTGACGAGAATCACTTTCATTGAAAGGGGTTGCCAAGCTTCCAAAAAACTACGAGTTTCCTGAAATCTCAGCAAACATTTTTTCACCCAATCTTGATGATACTTGCAGGTAATGATCACTACACCAATCCCAATTGACTCCTAAAATTTCGTTCTTCTAGATTAAACTGTTCCTTTGCAGTAACTGTTTTAAGATTTAGGTTTCACTCTGTTTTCTCCTATATGGATACATGTACTGGGAACTCTAAATGAAACACGGTTTGTGCTAGCTCTTTGAAACTTGGCACAATAAATGGAGTTCCAAGTTGTATCGCTATGGTTTGTGTCCTATTGAAGTAGCCCCAAGCAGAGACTGACGAGAATCACTTTCATTGAAAGGGGTTGCCAAGCTTCCCCAAAACTACGAGTTTCCTGAGATCTCAGAAAACATTTTTTCACCCAAGCTTGATGATACTTGCAGGAAATGATCAGTACACCAATCCCACTTGGCTCACCAAATTTCATTCTTCTTGGTTAAAACCGTTCCTTTGTATTAACCGTTTTCATGTTTAGGTTTCACTCTGTTTTCTCCTATATGGATACATGTAGTTGGAACTCTAAATCAAACACGGTTTGTGCTAGCTCTTTGAAACTTGGCACAATAATGTAGTTCCAAGTTCTATCGCTATGGTTTGTGTCCTATTGAAGTAGCTCCAATCAGAGACTAACGAAAATCACTTTCATAGAAATTGGTATCCAAGCTTCCAAAAAACTACGAGTTTCCTGAAATCTCAGCAAACTTTTTTTCACCCACTCTTGATTATACTTGCAGGTAATGATCAGTACACCAATCCCACTTGGCTCACCAAATTTCATTCTTCTAGGTTAAACAGTTTCTTAGCAGTAACCGTTTCATGTTTAGGTTTCACTCTGTTTTCTCCTATATGGATACATGTAGTTGGAACTCTAAATCAAACACGGTTTGTGCTAGCTCTTTGAAACTTGGCACAATAATGTAGTTCCAAGGTCTATCGCTATGGTTTGTGTCCTATTGAAGTAGCCCCAAGCAGAGACTGACGAGAATCACTTACATTGAAAGGGGTTGCCAAGCTTCCAAAAAACTACGAGTTTCCTGAAATCTCAGCAAATATTTTTTCACCCAATATTGATGAAACTTGCAGGTAATGATCAGTACACCATTCCCACGTTTCTCATCAAATTTGGTTCTTCTAGGTTAAACCGTTCCTTTGCAGTAACCGTTTTCATGTTTAGGTTTCACTCTGTTTTCTCCTATATGGATACATGTAGTTGGAACTCTAAATCAAACACGATTTGTGCTAGCTCTTTGAAACTTGGCACAATAATGTAGTTCCAAGTTCGATTGCTATGGTTTGTGTGCTATTGAAGTAGCCCCAAGCAGAGACTGACGATAATAACTTTAATTGAAATGGGTTGCCAAGCTTCCAAAAAACTTCGAGTTTCCTGAAATCTCAGCAAACATTTTTTCCATCCAATCTTGATGATACTTCCATTTAATGATCAGTACACCAATCCCACTTGCCTCACCAAATTTCGTTCTTCTAGGTTAAACCGTTGCTTTGCAGTAACCATTTTCATGTTTAGGTTTCACTCTGTTTTCTCTTATATGGATACATATAGTTGGAACTCTAAATCAAACAAGGTTTGTGCTAGCTAATTGAAACTTGGCACAATAATGTAGTTCCAAGTTCTATCACTATGGTTTCTGTCCTATTGAAGTAGCCCAAGCAGAGACTGACGAGAATCACTTTTATTGAAAGGGGTTGCCAAGCTTCCAAAAAACTACGAGTTTCCTGAAATCTCAGCAAACATTTTTTCACCCAATCTTGATGATACTTGCAGGTAATGATCACTACACCAATCCCAATTGACTCCTAAAATTTCGTTCTTCTAGCTTAAACTGTTCCTTTGCAGTATCCGTTTTAAGATTTAGGTTTCACTCTGTTTTCTCCTATATGGATACATGTACTGGGAACTCTAAATGAAAAACGGTTTGTGCTAGCTCTTTGAAACTTGGCACAATAATGGAGTTCCAAGTTGTATCGCTATGGTTTGTGTCCTATTGAAGTAGCCCCAAGCAGAGACTGACGAGAATCACTTTCATCGAAAGGGGTTGCCAAGCTTCCCCAAAACTACGAGTTTCTTGAAATCTCAGAAAACATTTTTTCATCCAAGCTGATGATACTTGCAGGTAATGATCAGTACACCAATCCCACTTGGCTCACCAAATTTCATTCTTCTTGGTTAAACCGTTCCTTTGTATTAACCGTTTTCATGTTTAGGTTTCACTCTGTTTTCTCCTATATGGATACATGTAGTTGGAACTCTAAATCAAACACGGTTTGTGCTAGCTCTTTGAAACTTGGCACAATAATGTAGTTCCAAGTTCTATCGCTATGGTTTGTGTCCTATTGAAGTAGCTCCAATCAGAGACTAACGAAAATCACTTTCATAGAAATTGGTATCCAAGCTTCCAAAAAACTACGAGTTTCCTGAAATCTCAGCAAACTTTTTTTCACCCACTCTTGATTATACTTGCAGGTAATGATCAGTACACCAATCCCACTTGGCTCACCAAATTTCATTCTTCTAGGTTAAACAGTTCCTTAGCAGTAACCGTTTCATGTTTAGGTTTCACTCTGTTTTCTCCTATATGGATACATGTAGTTGGAACTCTAAATCAAACACGATTTGTGCTAGCTCTTTGAAACTTGGCACAATAATGTAGTTCCAAGTTCTATTGCTATGGTTTGTGTGCTATTGAAGTAGCCCCAAGCAGAGACTGACAATAATAACTTTAATTGAAATGGGTTGCCAAGCTTCCAAAAAACTTCGAGTTTCCTGAAATCTCAGCAAACATTTTTTCACCCAATCTTGATGATACTTGCAGGTAATGATCACTACACCAATCCCAATTGACTCCTAAAATTTCGTTCTTCTAGCTTAAACTGTTCCTTTGCAGTATCCGTTTTAAGATTTAGGTTTCACTCTGTTTTCTCCTATATGGATACATGTACTGGGAACTCTAAATGAAAAACGGTTTGTGCTAGCTCTTTGAAACTTGGCACAATAATGGAGTTCCAAGTTGTATCGCTATGGTTTGTGTCCTATTGAAGTAGCCCCAAGCAGAGACTGACGAGAATCACTTTCATCGAAAGGGGTTGCCAAGCTTCCCCAAAACTACGAGTTTCTTGAAATCTCAGAAAACATTTTTTCATCCAAGCTTGATGATACTTGCAGGTAATGATCAGTACACCAATCCCACTTGGCTCACCAAATTTCATTCTTCTTGGTTAAACCGTTCCTTTGTATTAACCGTTTTCATGTTTAGGTTTCACTCTGTTTTCTCCTATATGGATACATGTAGTTGGAACTCTAAATCAAACACGGTTTGTGCTAGCTCTTTGAAACTTGGCACAATAATGTAGTTCCAAGTTCTATCGCTATGGTTTGTGTCCTATTGAAGTAGCTCCAATCAGAGACTAACGAAAATCACTTTCATAGAAATTGGTATCCAAGCTTCCAAAAAACTACGAGTTTCCTGAAATCTCAGCAAACTTTTTTTCACCCACTCTTGATTATACTTGCAGGTAATGATCAGTACACCAATCCCACTTGGCTCACCAAATTTCATTCTTCTAGGTTAAACAGTTCCTTAGCAGTAACCGTTTCATGTTTAGGTTTCACTCTGTTTTCTCCTATATGGATACATGTAGTTGGAACTCTAAATCAAACACGATTTGTGCTAGCTCTTTGAAACTTGGCACAATAATGTAGTTCCAAGTTCTATTGCTATGGTTTGTGTGCTATTGAAGTAGCCCCAAGCAGAGACTGACAATAATAACTTTAATTGAAATGGGTTGCCAAGCTTCCAAAAAACTTCGAGTTTCCTGAAATCTCAGCAAACATTTTTTCATCCAATCTTGATGATACTTCCATTTAATGATCAGTACACCAATCCCACTTGCCTCACCAAATTTCGTTCTTCTAGGTTAAACCGTTCCTTTGCAGTAACCATTTTCATGTTTAGGTTTCACTCTGTTTTCTCTTATATGGATACATGTAGTTGGAACTCTAAATCAAACAAGGTTTGTGCTAGCTAATTGAAACTTGGCACAATAATGTAGTTCCAAGTTCTATCACTATGGTTTCTGTCCTATTGAAGTAGCCCCAAGCAGAGACTGACGAGAATCACTTTCATTGAAAGGGGTTGCCAAGCTTCCAAAAAACTACGAGTTTCCTGAAATCTCAGCAAACATTTTTTCACCCAATCTTGATGATACTTGCAGGTAATGATCACTACACCAATCCCAATTGACTCCTAAAATTTCGTTCTTCTAGATTAAACTGTTCCTTTGCAGTAACCGTTTTAAGATTTAGGTTTCACTCTGTTTTCTCCTATATGGATACATGTACTGGGAACTCTAAATGAAACACGGTTTGTGCTAGCTCTTTGAAACTTGGCACAATAATGGAGTTCCAAGTTGTATCGCTATGGTTTGTGTCCTATTGAAGTAGCCCCAAGCAGAGACTGACGAGAATCACTTTCATTGAAAGGGGTTGCCAAGCTTCCCCAAAACTACGAGTTTCCTGAGATCTCAGAAAACATTTTTTCACCCAAGCTTGATGATACTTGCAGGAAATGATCAGTACACCAATCCCACTTGGCTCACCAAATTTCATTCTTCTTGGTTAAACCGTTCCTTTGTATTAACCGTTTTCATGTTTAGGTTTCACTCTGTTTTCTCCTATATGGATACATGTAGTTGGAACTCTAAATCAAACACGGTTTGTGCTAGCTCTTTGAAACTTGGCACAATAATGTAGTTCCAAGTTCTATCGCTATGGTTTGTGTCCTATTGAAGTAGCTCCAATCAGAGACTAACGAAAATCACTTTCATAGAAATTGGTATCCAAGCTTCCAAAAAACTACGAGTTTCCTGAAATCTCAGCAAACTTTTTTTCACCCACTCTTGATTATACTTGCAGGTAATGATCAGTACACCAATCCCACTTGGCTCACCAAATTTCATTCTTCTAGGTTAAACAGTTCCTTAGCAGTAACCGTTTCATGTTTAGGTTTCACTCTGTTTTCTCCTATATGGATACATGTAGTTGGAACTCTAAATCAAACACGATTTGTGCTAGCTCTTTGAAACTTGGCACAATAATGTAGTTCCAAGTTCTATTGCTATGGTTTGTGTGCTATTGAAGTAGCCCCAAGCAGAGACTGACAATAATAACTTTAATTGAAATGGGTTGCCAAGCTTCCAAAAAACTTCGAGTTTCCTGAAATCTCAGCAAACATTTTTTCATCCAATCTTGATGATACTTCCATTTAATGATCAGTACACCAATCCCACTTGCCTCACCAAATTTCGTTCTTCTAGGTTAAACCGTTCCTTTGCAGTAACCATTTTCATGTTTAGGTTTCACTCTGTTTTCTCTTATATGGATACATGTAGTTGGAACTCTAAATCAAACAAGGTTTGTGCTAGCTAATTGAAACTTGGCACAATAATGTAGTTCCAAGTTCTATCACTATGGTTTCTGTCCTATTGAAGTAGCCCCAAGCAGAGACTGACGAGAATCACTTTCATTGAAAGGGGTTGCCAAGCTTCCAAAAAACTACGAGTTTCCTGAAATCTCAGCAAACATTTTTTCACCCAATCTTGATGATACTTGCAGGTAATGATCACTACACCAATCCCAACCCACGTTTTCTCATCAAATTTGGTCTTCTAGGTTAAACCGTTCCTTTGCAGTAACCGTTTTCATGTTTAGGTTTCACTCTGTTTTCTCCTATATGGATACATGTAGTTGGAACTCTAAATCAAACACGATTTGTGCTAGCTCTTTGAAACTTGGCACAATAATGTAGTTCCAAGTTCTATTGCTATGGTTTGTGTGCTATTGAAGTAGCCCCAAGCAGAGACTGACGATAATAACTTTAATTGAAATGGGTTGCCAAGCTTCCAAAAAACTTCGAGTTTCCTGAAATCTCAGCAAACATTTTTTCATCAAATCTTGATGATACTTCCATTTAATGATCAGTACACCAATCCCACTTGCCTCACCAAATTTCGTTCTTCTAGGTTAAACCGTTGCTTTGCAGTAACCATTTTCATGTTTAGGTTTCACTCTGTTTTCTCTTATATGGATACATGTAGTTGGAACTCTAAATCAAACACGGTTTGTGCTAGCTCTTGAAACTTGGCACAATAATGTAGTTCCAAGTTCTATCGCTATGGTTTGTGTCCTATTGAAGTAGCTCCAATCAGAGACTAACGAAATCACTTTCATAGAAATTGGTATCCAAGCTTCCAAAAAACTACGAGTTTCCTGAAATCTCAGCAAACTTTTTTCACCCACTCTTGATTATACTTGCAGGTAATGATCAGTACACCAATCCCACTTGCCTCACCAAATTTCATTCTTCTAGGTTAAACAGTTCCTTAGCAGTAACCGTTTCATGTTTAGGTTTCACTCTGTTTTCTCCTATATGGATACATGTAGTTGGAACTCTAAATCAACACGATTTGTGCTAGCTCTTTGAAACTTGGCACAATAATGTAGTTCCAAGTTCTATTGCTATGGTTTGTGTGCTATTGAAGTAGCCCCAAGCAGAGACTGACAATAATAACTTTAATTGAAATGGGTTGCCAAGCTTCCAAAAAACTTCGAGTTTCCTGAAATCTCAGCAAACATTTTTTCATCCAATCTTGATGATACTTCCATTTAATGATCAGTACACCAATCCCACTTGCCTCACCAAATTTCGTTCTTCTAGGTTAAACCGTTCCTTTGCAGTAACCATTTTCATGTTTAGGTTTCACTCTGTTTTCTCTTATATGGATACATGTAGTTGGAACTCTAAATCAAACAAGGTTTGTGCTAGCTAATTGAAACTTGGCACAATAATGTAGTTCCAAGTTCTATCACTATGGTTTCTGTCCTATTGAAGTAGCCCCAAGCAGAGACTGACGAGAATCACTTCATTGAAAGGGGTTGCCAAGCTTCCAAAAAACTACGAGTTCCTGAAATCTCAGCAAACATTTTTTCACCCAATCTTGATGATACTTGCAGGTAATGATCACTACACCAATCCCAATTGACTCCTAAAAATTTCGTTCTTCTAGATTAAACTGTTCCTTTGCAGTAACCGTTTTAAGATTTAGGTTTCACTCTGTTTTCTCCTATATGGATACATGTACTGGGAACTCTAAATGAAACACGGTTTGTGCTAGCTCTTTGAAACTTGGCACAATAATGGAGTTCCAAGTTGTATCGCTATGGTTTGTGTCCTATTGAAGTAGCCCCAAGCAGAGACTGACGAGAATCACTTTCATTGAAAGGGGTTGCCAAGCTTCCCCAAAACTACGAGTTTCCTGAGATCTCAGAAAACATTTTTTCACCCAAGCTTGATGATACTTGCAGGAAATGATCAGTACACCAATCCCACTTGGGTCACCAAATTTCATTCTTCTTGGTTAAACCGTTCCTTTGTATTAACCGTTTTCATGTTTAGGTTTCACTCTGTTTTCTCCTATATGGATACATGTAGTTGGAACTCTAAATCAAACACGGTTTGTGCTAGCTCATTGAAACTTGGCACAATAATGTAGTTCCAAGTTCTATCGCTATGGTTTGTGTCCTATTGAAGTAGCTCCAATCAGAGACTAACGAAAATCACTTTCATAGAAATTGGTATCCAAGCTTCCAAAAAACTACGAGTTTCCTGAAATCTCAGCAAACTTTTTTTCACCCACTCTTGATTATACTTGCAGGTAATGATCAGTACACCAATCCCACTTGGCTCACCAAATTTCATTCTTCTAGGTTAAACAGTTTCTTAGCAGTAACCGTTTCATGTTTAGGTTTCACTCTGTTTTCTCCTATATGGATACATGTAGTTGGAACTCTAAATCAAACACGGTTTGAGCTAGCTCTTTGAAACTTGGCACAATAATGTAGTTCCAAGTTGTATCGCTATGGTTTGTGTCCTATTGAAGTAGCCCCAAGCAGAGACTGACGAGAATCACTTTCATTGAAAGGGGTTGCCAAGCTTCCCCAAAACTACGAGTTTCCTGAAATCTCAGAAAACATTTTTTCACCCAAGCTTGATGATACTTGCAGGTAATGATCAGTACACCAATCCCACTTGGCTCACCAAATTTCATTCTACTTGGTTAAACCGTTCCTTTGTATTAACCGTTTTCATGTTTAGGTTTCACTCTGTTTTCTCCTATATGGATACATGTAGTTGGAACTCTAAATCAAACACGGTTTGTGCTAGCTCTTTGAAACTTGGCACAATAATGTAGTTCCAAGTTCTATCGCTATGGTTTGTGTCCTATTGAAGTAGCTCCAATCAGAGACTAACGAAAATCACTTTCATAGAAATTGGTATCCAAGCTTCCAAAAAACTACGAGTTTCCTGAAATCTCAGCAAACATTTTTTCTTCCAATCTTGATGATACTTCCATTTAATGATCAGTACACCAATCCCACTTGGCTCACCAAATTTCATTCTTCTAGGTTAAACACTTCCTTAGCAGTAACCGTTTCATGTTTAGGTTTCACTCTGTTTTCTCCTATATGGATACATGTAGTTGGAACTCTAAATCAAACACGATTTGTGCTAGCTCTTTGAAACTTGGCACAATAATGTAGTTCCAAGTTCTATTGCTATGGTTTGTGTGCTATTGAAGTAGCCCCAAGCAGAGACTGACCATAATAACTTTAATTGAAATGGGTTGCCAAGCTTCCAAAAAACTTCGAGTTTCCTGAAATCTCAGCAAACATTTTTTCATCCAATCTTGATGATACTTCCATTTAATGATCAGTACACCAATCCCACTTGGCTCACCAAATTTCGTTCTTCTAGGTTAAACCGTTCCTTTGCAGTAACCATTTTCATGTTTAGGTTTCACTCTGTTTTCTCTTATATGGATACATGTAGTTGGAACTCTAAATCAAACAAGGTTTGTGCTAGCTAATTGAAACTTGGCACAATAATGTAGTTCCAAGTTCTATCACTATGGTTTCTGTCCTATTGAAGTAGCCCCAAGCAGAGACTGACGAGAATCACTTTCATTGAAAGGGGTTGCCAAGCTTCCAAAAAACTACGAGTTTCCTGAAATCTCAGCAAAACATTTTTTCACCCAATCTTGATGATACTTGCAGGTAATGATCACTACACCAATCCCAATTGACTCCTAAAATTTCGTTCTTCTAGATTAAACTGTTCCTTTGCAGTAACCGTTTTAAGATTTAGGTTTCACTCTGTTTTCTCCTATATGGATACATGTACTGGGAACTCTAAATGAAACACGGTTTGTGCTAGCTCTTTGAAACTTGGCACAATAATGGAGTTCCAAGTTGTATCGCTATGGTTTGTGTCCTATTGAAGTAGCCCCAAGCAGAGACTGACGAGAATCACTTTCATTGAAAGGGGTTGCCAAGCTTCCCCAAAACTACGAGTTTCCTGAGATCTCAGAAAACATTTTTTCACCCAAGCTTGATGATACTTGCAGGAAATGATCAGTACACCAATCCCACTTGGCTCACCAAATTTCATTCTTCTTGGTTAAACCGTTCCTTTGTATTAACCGTTTTCATGTTTAGGTTTCACTCTGTTTTCTCCTATATGGATACATGTAGTTGGAACTCTAAATCAAACACGGTTTGTGCTAGCTCTTTGAAACTTGGCACAATAATGTAGTTCCAAGTTCTATCACTAGGGTTTGTGTCCTATTGAAGTAGCTCCAATCAGAGACTAACGAAAATCACTTTCATAGAAATTGGTATCCAAGCTTCCAAAAAACTACGAATTTCCTGAATTCTCAGCAAACATTTTTTCATCCAGTCTTGATGATACTTGCAGGTAATGATCAGTACACCAATCCCACTTGGCTCACCAAATTTCGATCTTCTGGGTTAAACTGCTCCTTTGCAGTAACCATTTTCATATTTAGGTTTCACTCTGTTTTCTAGTATATTGATACATGTAGTTGGAACTCTAAATCAAACAACGTTTGTGCTAGCTCTTTGAAACTTGGCACAATAATGTAGTTCCAAGTTCTATCACTATGCTTTGTGTCCTATTGAAGTAGCCCCAAGCAGAGACTGACGAGAATCACTTTTATTGAAAGGGGTTGCCAAGCTTCCAAAAAACTACGAGTTTCCTGAAATCTCAGCAAACATTTTTTCACCAATCTTGATGATACTTCCCTTTAATGATCAGTACACCAATCCCACTTGGCTCACCAAATTTGGTTCTTCTAGTTTAAACCGTTCCTTTGCAGTAACCATTTTCATGTTTAGGTTTCACTCTGTTTTCTCCTATATGGATACATGTAGTTGGAACTCTAAATCAAACACGGTTTCTGCTAGCTCTTTGAAACTTGGCACAATAATGTACTTCCAAGTTCTATCGCTATGGTTTGTGTCCTATTGAAGTAGCCCCAAGCAGAGACTGACGAGAATCACTTTCATTGAAAGGGGTTGCCAAGCTTCCAAAAAACTATGAGTTTCCTGAATCTCAGCAAATATTTTTTAACCCAATCTCGATGATACTTGCAGGTAATGATCAGTACACCAATCCCACTTGCCTCACCAAATTTCGTTCTTCTAGGTTAAACCGTTCCTTTGCAGTAACCATTTTCATGTTTAGGTTTCACTCTGTTTTCTCCTATATGGATACATGTAGTTGGAACTCTAAATCAAACACGATTTGTGCTAGCTCTTTGAAACTTGGCACAATAATGTAGTTCCAAGTTCTATTGCTATGGTATGTGTGCTATTGAAGTAGCCCCAAGCAGAGACTGACCATAATAACTTTAATTGAAATGGGTTGCCAAGCTTCCAAAAAACTTCGAGTTTCCTGAAATCTCAGCAAACATTTTTTCATCCAATCTTGATGATACTTCCATTTAATGATCAGTACACCAATCCCACTTGCCTCACCAAATTTCGTTCTTCTAGGTTAAACCGTTCCTTTGCAGTAACCATTTTCATGTTTAGGTTTCACTCTGTTTTCTCCTATATGGATACATGTAGTTGGAACTCTAAATCAAACACGGTTTGTGATAGCTCTTTGAAACTTGGCACAACAATGTAGTTCCAAGTTCTATCGCTATGGTTTGTGTCCTATTGAAGTAGCCCCAAGCAGAGACTGACGAGAATCACTTTCATTGAAAGGGGTTGCCAAGCTTCCAAAAAACTACGAATTTCCTGAATTCTCAGCAAACATTTTTTCATCCAGTCTTGATGATACTTGCAGGTATTGATCAGTACACCAATCCCACTTGGCTCACCAAATTTCGATCTTCTGGGTTAAACCGCTCCTTTGCAGTAACCATTTTCATATTTAGGTTTCACTCTGTTTTCTAGTATATTGATACATGTAGTTGGAACTCTAAATCAAACAACGTTTGTGCTAGCTCTTTGAAACTTGGCACAATAATGTAGTTCCAAGTTCTATCACTATGCTTTGTGTCCTATTGAAGTAGCCCCAAGCAGAGACTGACGAGAATCACTTTCATTGAAAGGGGTTGCCAAGCTTCCAAAAAACTACGAGTTTCCTGAAATCTCAGCAATCATTTTTTCACCCAATCTTGATGATACGTCCATTTAATGATCAGTACACCAATCCCACTTGGCTCACCAAATTTCGTTCTTCTAGGTTAAACCGTTCCTTTGCAGTAACCATTTTAATTTTTAGGTTTCACTCTGTTTTCTAGTATATTGATACATGTAGTTGGAACTCTAAATCAAACAAGGTTTGTGCTAGCTCTTTGAAACTAGGCACAATAATGTAGTTCCAACTTCTATCGATATGGTTTGTGTCCTATTGAAGTAGCCCCAAGCAGAGACTGACGAGAATCACTTTTATTGAAAGGGGTTGCCAAGCTTCCAAAAAAAACTACGAGTTTCCTGAAATCTCAGCAAACATTTTTTCACCAATCTTGATGATACTTCCCTTTAATGATCAGTACACCAATCCCACTTGGCTCACCAAATTTGGTTCTTCTAGTTTAAAAAGTTCCTTTGCAGTAACCATTTTCATGTTTAGGTTTCACTCTGTTTTCTCCTATATGGATACATGTAGTTGGAACTCTAAATCAAACACGGTTTGTGCTAGCTCTTTGAAACTTGGCACAATAATGTAGTTCCAAGGTCTATCGCTATGGTTTGTGTCCTATTGAAGTAGCCCCAAGCAGAGACTGACGAGAATCACTTTCATTGAAAGGGGTTGCCAAGCTTCCAAAAAACTACGAGTTTCCTGAAATCCCAGCAAATATTTTTTCACCCAATATTGATGAAACTTGCAGGTAATGATCAGTACACCATTCCCACGTTTCTCATCAAATTTGGTTCTTCTAGGTTAAACTGTTCCTTTGCAGTAACCGTTTTCATGTTTAGGTTTCACTCTGTTTTCTCCTATATGGATACATGTAGTTGGAACTCTAAATCAAACACGATTTGTGCTAGCTCTTTGAAACTTGGCACAATAATGTAGTTCCAAGTTCTACACCAATCCCAATTGACTCCTAAAATTTCGTTCTTCTAGATTAAACTGTTCCTTTGCAGTAACCGTTTTAAGATTTAGGTTTCACTCTGTTTTCTCCTATATGGATACATGTACTGGGAACTCTAAATGAAACACGGTTTGTGCTAGCTCTTTGAAACTTGGCACAATAATGGAGTTCCAAGTTGTATCGCTATGGTTTGTGTCCTATTGAAGTAGCCCCAAGCAGAGACTGACGAGAATCACTTTCATTGAAAGGGTTTGCCAAGCTTCCCCAAAACTACGAGTTTCCTGAGATCTCAGAAAACATTTTTTCACCCAAGCTTGATGATACTTGCAGGAAATGATCAGTACACCAATCCCACTTGGGTCACCAAATTTCATTCTTCTTGGTTAAACCGTTCCTTTGTATTAACCGTTTTCATGTTTAGGTTTCACTCTGTTTTCTCCTATATGGATACATGTAGTTGGAACTCTAAATCAAACACGGTTTGTGCTAGCTCTTTGAAACTTGGCACAATAATGTAGTTCCAAGTTCTATCGCTATGGTTTGTGTCCTATTGAAGTAGCTCCAATCAGAGACTAACGAAAATCACTTTCATAGAAATTGGTATCCAAGCTTCCAAAAAACTACGAATTTCCTGAATTCTCAGCAAACATTTTTTCATCCAGTCTTGATGATACTTGCAGGTAATGATCAGTACACCAATCCCACTTGGCTCACCAAATTTCGATCTTCTGGGTTAAACTGCTCCTTTGCAGTAACCATTTTCATATTTAGGTTTCACTCTGTTTTCTAGTATATTGATACATGTAGTTGGAACTCTAAATCAAACAACGTTTGTGCTAGCTCTTTGAAACTTGGCACAATAATGTAGTTCCAAGTTCTATCACTATGCTTTGTGTCCTATTGAAGTAGCCCCAAGCAGAGACTGACGAGAATCACTTTCATTGAAAGGGGTTGCCAAGCTTCCAAAAAACTACGAGTTTCCTGAAATCTCAGCAAACATTTTTTCACCCAATCTTGATGATACGTCCATTTAATGATCAGTACACCAATCCCACTTGGCTCACCAAATTTCGTTCTTCTAGGTTAAACCGTTCCTTTGCAGTAACCATTTTAATTTTTAGGTTTCACTCTGTTTTCTAGTATATTGATACATGTAGTTGGAACTCTAAATCAAACAAGGTTTGTGCTAGCTCTTTGAAACTAGGCACAATAATGTAGTTCCAACTTCTATCGATATGGTTTGTGTCCTATTGAAGTAGCCCCAAGCAGAGACTGACGAGAATCACTTTTATTGAAAGGGGTTGCCAAGCTTCCAAAAAACTACGAGTTTCCTGAAATCTCAGCAAACATTTTTTCACCAATCTTGATGATACTTCCCTTTAATGATCAGTACACCAATCCCACTTGGCTCACCAAATTTGGTTCTTCTAGTTTAAACCGTTCCTTTGCAGTAACCATTTTCATGTTTAGGTTTCACTCTGTTTTCTCCTATATGGATACATGTAGTTGGAACTCTAAATCAAACACGGTTTCTGCTAGCTCTTTGAAACTTGGCACAATAATGTACTTCCAAGTTCTATCGCTATGGTTTGTGTCCTATTGAAGTAGCCCCAAGCAGAGACTGACGAGAATCACTTTCATTGAAAGGGGTTGCCAAGCTTCCAAAAAACTATGAGTTTCCTGAATCTCAGCAAATATTTTTTAACCCAATCTCGATGATACTTGCAGGTAATGATCAGTACACCAATCCCACTTGCCTCACCAAATTTCGTTCTTCTAGGTTAAACCGTTCCTTTGCAGTAACCATTTTCATGTTTAGGTTTCACTCTGTTTTCTCTTATATGGATACATGTAGTTGGAACTCTAAATCAAACAAGGTTTGTGCTAGCTAATTGAAACTTGGCACAATAATGTAGTTCCAAGTTGTATCGCTATGGTTTGTGTCCTATTGAAGTAGCCCCAAGCAGAGACTGACGAGAATCACTTTCATTGAAAGGGGTTGCCAAGCTTCCCCAAAACTACGAGTTTCCTGAAATCTCAGAAAACATTTTTTCACCCAAGCTTGATGATACTTGCAGGAAATGATCAGTACACCAATCCCACTTGGGTCACCAAATTTCATTCTTCTTGGTTAAACCGTTCCTTTGTATTAACCGTTTTCATGTTTAGGTTTCACTCTGTTTTCTCCTATATGGATACATGTAGTTGGAACTCTAAATCAAACACGGTTTGTGCTAGCTCTTTGAAACTTGGCACAATAATGTAGTTCCAAGTTCTATCGCTATGGTTTGTGTCCTATTGAAGTAGCTCCAATCAGAGACTAACGAAAATCACTTTCATAGAAATTGGTATCCAAGCTTCCAAAAAACTACGAGTTTCCTGAAATCTCAGCAAACTTTTTTTTCACCCACTCTTGATTATACTTGCAGGTAATGATCAGTACACCAATCGCACTTGGCTCACCAAATTTCATTCTTCTAGGTTAAACAGTTTCTTAGCAGTAACCGTTTCATGTTTAGGTTTCACTCTGTTTTCTCCTATATGGATACATGTAGTTGGAACTCTAAATCAAACACGGTTTGTGCTAGCTCTTTGAAACTTGGCACAATAATGTAGTTCCAAGGTCTATCGCTATGGTTTGTGTCCTATTGAAGTAGCCCCAAGCAGAGACTGACGAGAATCACTTTCATTGAAAGGGGTTGCCAAGCTTCCATAAAACTACGAGTTTCCTGAAATCTCAGCAAATATTTTTTCACCCAATATTGATGAAACTTGCAGGTAATGATCAGTACACCATTCCCACGTTTCTCATCAAATTTGGTTCTTCTAGGTTAAACCGTTCCTTTGCAGTAACCGTTTTCATGTTTAGGTTTCACTCTGTTTTCTCCTATATGGATACATGTAGTTGGAACTCTAAATCAAACACGATTTGTGCTAGCTCTTTGAAACTTGGCACAATAATGTAGTTCCAAGTTCTATTGCTATGGTTTGTGTGCTATTGAAGTAGCCCCAAGCAGAGACTGACGATAATAACTTTAATTGAAATGGGTTGCCAAGCTTCCAAAAACTTCGAGTTTCCTGAAATCTCAGCAAACATTTTTTCATCCAATCTTGATGATACTTCCATTTAATGATCAGTACACCAATCCCACTTGCCTCACCAAATTTCGTTCTTCTAGGTTAAACCGTTCCTTTGCAGTAACCATTTTCATGTTTAGGTTTCACTCTGTTTTCTCTTATATGGATACATGTAGTTGGAACTCTAAATCAAACAAGGTTTGTGCTAGCTAATTGAAACTTGGCACAATAATGTAGTTCCAAGTTCTATCACTATGGTTTCTGTCCTATTGAAGTAGCCCCAAGCAGAGACTGACGAGAATCACTTTCATTGAAAGGGGTTGCCAAGCTTCCAAAAAACTACGAGTTTCCTGAAATCTCAGCAAACATTTTTTCACCCAATCTTGATGATACTTGCAGGTAATGATCACTACACCAATCCCAATTGACTCCTAAAATTTCGTTCTTCTAGATTAAACTGTTCCTTTGCAGTAACCGTTTTAAGATTTAGGTTTCACTCTGTTTTCTCCTATATGGATACATGTACTGGGAACTCTAAATGAAACACAGTTTGTGCTAGCTCTTTGAAACTTGGCACAATAATGGAGTTCCAAGTTGTATCGCTATGGTTTGTGTCCTATTGAAGTAGCCCCAAGCAGAGACTGACGAGAATCACTTTCATTGAAAGGGGTTGCCAAGCTTCCCCAAAACTACGAGTTTCCTGAGATCTCAGAAAACATTTTTTCACCCAAGCTTGATGATACTTGCAGGAAATGATCAGTACACCAATCCCACTTGGGTCACCAAATTTCATTCTTCTTGGTTAAACCGTTCCTTTGTATTAACCGTTTTCATGTTTAGGTTTCACTCTGTTTTCTCCTATATGGATACATGTAGTTGGAACTCTAAATCAAACACGGTTTGTGCTAGCTCTTTGAAACTTGGCACAATAATGTAGTTCCAAGTTCTATCGCTATGGTTTGTGTCCTATTGAAGTAGCTCCAATCAGAGACTAACGAAAATCACTTTCATAGAAATTGGTATCCAAGCTTCCAAAAAACTACGAGTTTCCTGAAATCTCAGCAAACTTTTTTTCACCCACTCTTGATTATACTTGCAGGTAATGATCAGTACACCAATCCCACTTGGCTCACCAAATTTCATTCTTCTAGGTTAAACAGTTTCTTAGCAGTAACCGTTTTAAGATTTAGGTTTCACTCTGTTTTCTCCTATATGGATACATGTAGTTGGAACTCTAAATCAAACACGGTTTGAGCTAGCTCTTTGAAACTTGGCACAATAATGTAGTTCCAAGTTGTATCGCTATGGTTTGTGTCCTATTGAAGTAGCCCCAAGCAGAGACTGACGAGAATCACTTTCATTGAAAGGGGTTGCCAAGCTTCCCCAAAACTACGAGTTTCCTGAAATCTCAGAAAACATTTTTTCACCCAAGCTTGATGATACTTGCAGGTAATGATCAGTACACCAATCCCACTTGGCTCACCAAATTTCATTCTTCTTGGTTAAACCGTTCCTTTGTATTAACCGTTTTCATGTTTAGGTTTCACTCTGTTTTCTCCTATATGGATACATGTAGTTGGAACTCTAAATCAAACACGGTTTGTGCTAGCTCTTTGAAACTTGGCACAATAATGTAGTTCCAAGTTCTATTGCTATGGTTTGTGTGCTATTGAAGTAGCCCCAAGCAGAGACTGACCATAATAACTTTAATTGAAATGGGTTGCCAAGCTTCCAAAAAACTTCGAGTTTCCTGAAATCTCAGCAAACATTTTTTCATCCAATCTTGATGATACTTCCATTTAATGATCAGTACACCAATCCCACTTGGCTCACCAAATTTCGTTCTTCTAGGTTAAACCGTTTCCTTTGCAGTAACCATTTTCATGTTTAGGTTTCACTCTGTTTTCTCTTATATGGATACATGTAGTTGGAACTCTAAATCAAACAAGGTTTGTGCTAGCTAATTGAAACTTGGCACAATAATGTAGTTCTAAGTTCTATCACTATGGTTTCTGTCCTATTGAAGTAGCCCCAAGCAGAGACTGACGAGAATCACTTTCATTGAAAGGGGTTGCCAAGCTTCCAAAAAACTACGAGTTTCCTGAAATCTCAGCAAACATTTTTTCACCCAATCTTGATGATACTTGCAGGTAATGATCACTACACCAATCCCAATTGACTCCTAAAATTTCGTTCTTCTAGATTAAACTGTTCCTTTGCAGTAACCGTTTTAAGATTTAGGTTTCACTCTGTTTTGTCCTATATGGATACATGTACTGGGAACTCTAAATGAAACACGGTTTGTGCTAGCTCTTTGAAACTTGGCACAATAATGGAGTTCCAAGTTGTATCGCTATGGTTTGTGTCCTATTGAAGTAGCCCCAAGCAGAGACTGACGAGAATCACTTTCATTGAAAGGGGTTGCCAAGCTTCCCCAAAACTACGAGTTTCCTGAGATCTCAGAAAACATTTTTTCACCCAAGCTTGATGATACTTGCAGGAAATGATCAGTACACCAATCCCACTTGGGCCACCAAATTTCATTCTTCTTGGTTAAACCGTTCCTTTGTATTAACCGTTTTCATGTTTAGGTTTCACTCTGTTTTCTCCTATATGGATACATGTAGTTGGAACTCTAAATCAAACACGGTTTGTGCTAGCTCTTTGAAACTTGGCACAATAATGTAGTTCCAAGTTCTATCACTATGGTTTGTGTCCTATTGAAGTAGCTCCAATCAGAGACTAACGAAAATCACTTTCATAGAAATTGGTATCCAAGCTTCCAAAAAACTACGAATTTCCTGAATTCTCAGCAAACATTTTTTCATCCAGTCTTGATGATACTTGCAGGTAATGATCAGTACACCAATCCCACTTGGCTCACCAAATTTCGATCTTCTGGGTTAAACTGCTCCTTTGCAGTAACCATTTTCATATTTAGGTTTCACTCTGTTTTCTAGTATATTGATACATGTAGTTGGAACTCTAAATCAAACAACGTTTGTGCTAGCTCTTTGAAACTTGGCACAATAATGTAGTTCCAAGTTTTATCACTATGCTTTGTGTCCTATTGAAGTAGCCCCAAGCAGAGACTGACGAGAATCACTTTCATTGAAAGGGGTTGCCAAGCTTCCAAAAAACTACGAGTTTCCTGAAATCTCAGCAAACATTTTTTCACCCAATCTTGATGATACGTCCATTTAATGATCAGTACACCAATCCCACTTGGCTCACCAAATTTCGTTCTTCTAGGTTAAACCGTTCCTTTGCAGTAACCATTTTAATTTTTAGGTTTCACTCTGTTTTCTAGTATATTGATACATGTAGTTGGAACTCTAAATCAAACAAGGTTTGTGCTAGCTCTTTGAAACTAGGCACAATAATGTAGTTCCAACTTCTATCGATATGGTTTGTGTCCTATTGAAGTAGCCCCAAGCAGAGACTGACGAGAATCACTTTTATTGAAAGGGGTTGCCAAGCTTCCAAAAAACTACGAGTTTCCTGAAATCTCAGCAAACATTTTTTCACCAATCTTGATGATACTTCCCTTTAATGATCAGTACACCAATCCCACTTGGCTCACCAAATTTGGTTCTTCTAGTTTAAACCGTTCCTTTGCAGTAACCATTTTCATGTTTAGGTTTCACTCTGTTTTCTCCTATATGGATACATGTAGTTGGAACTCTAAATCAAACACGGTTTCTGCTAGCTCTTTGAAACTTGGCACAATAATGTAGTTCCAAGTTCTATCACTATGCTTTGTGTCCTATTGAAGTAGCCCCAAGCAGAGACTGACGAGAATCACTTTCATTGAAAGGGGTTGCCAAGCTTCCAAAAAACTATGAGTTTCCTGAATCTCAGCAAATATTTTTTAACCCAATCTCGATGATACTTGCAGGTAATGATCAGTACACCAATCCCACTTGCCTCACCAAATTTCGTTCTTCTAGGTTAAACCGTTCCTTTGCAGTAACCATTTTCATGTTTAGGTTTCACTCTGTTTTCTCCTATATGGATACATGTAGTTGGAACTCTAAATCAAACACGATTTGTGCTAGCTCTTTGAAACTTGGCACAACAATGTAGTTCCAAGTTCTATTGCTATGGTATGTGTGCTATTGAAGTAGCCCCAAGCAGAGACTGACCATAATAACTTTAATTGAAATGGGTTGCCAAGCTTCCAAAAAACTTCGAGTTTCCTGAAATCTCAGCAAACATTTTTCATCCAATCTTGATGATACTTCCATTTAATGATCAGTACACCAATCCCACTTGCCTCACCAAATTTCGTTCTTCTAGGTTAAACCGTTCCTTTGCAGTAACCATTTTCATGTTTAGGTTTCACTCTGTTTTCTCCTATATGGATACATGTAGTTGGAACTCTAAATCAAACACGGTTTGTGCTAGCTCTTTGAAACTTGGCACAACAATGTAGTTCCAAGTTCTATCGCTATGGTTTGTGTCCTATTGAAGTAGCCCCAAGCAGAGACTGACGAGAATCACTTTCATTGAAAGGGGTTGCCAAGCTTCCAAAAAACTACGAATTTCCTGAATTCTCAGCAAACATTTTTTCATCCAGTCTTGATGATACTTGCAGGTATTGATCAGTACACCAATCCCACTTGGCTCACCAAATTTCGATCTTCTGGGTTAAACCGCTCCTTTGCAGTAACCATTTTCATATTTAGGTTTCACTCTGTTTTCTAGTATATTGATACATGTAGTTGGAACTCTAAATCAAACAACGTTTGTGCTAGCTCTTTGAAACTTGGCACAATAATGTAGTTCCAAGTTCTATCACTATGCTTTGTGTCCTATTGAAGTAGCCCCAAGCAGAGACTGACGAGAATCACTTTCATTGAAAGGGGTTGCCAAGCTTCCAAAAAACTACGAGTTTACTGAAATCTCAGCAATCATTTTTTCACCCAATCTTGATGATACTTGCAGGTATTGATCAGTACACCAATCCCACTTGGCTCACCAAATTTCGATCTTCTGGGTTAAACCGCTCCTTTGCAGTAACCATTTTCATATTTAGGTTTCACTCTGTTTTCTAGTATATTGATACATGTAGTTGGAACTCTAAATCAAACAACGTTTGTGCTAGCTCTTTGAAACTTGGCACAATAATGTAGTTCCAAGTTCTATCACTATGCTTTGTGTCCTATTGAAGTAGCCCCAAGCAGAGACTGACGAGAATCACTTTCATTGAAAGGGGTTGCCAAGCTTCCAAAAAACTACGAATTTCCTGAATTCTCAGCAAACATTTTTTCATCCAGTCTTGATGATACTTGCAGGTATTGATCAGTACACCAATCCCACTTGGCTCACCAAATTTCGATCTTCTAGGTTAAACCGTTCCTTTGCAGTAACCATTTTAATTTTTAGGTTTCACTCTGTTTTCTAGTATATTGATACATGTAGTTGGAACTCTAAATCAAACAAGGTTTGTGCTAGCTCTTTGAAACTAGGCACAATAATGTAGTTCCAACTTCTATCGATATGGTTTGTGTCCTATTGAAGTAGCCCCAAGCAGAGACTGACGAGAATCACTTTTATTGAAAGGGGTTGCCAAGCTTCCAAAAAAACTACGAGTTTCCTGAAATCTCAGCAAACATTTTTTCACCAATCTTGATGATACTTCCCTTTAATGATCAGTACACCAATCCCACTTGGCTCACCAAATTTGGTTCTTCTAGTTTAAACCGTTCCTTTGCAGTAACCATTTTCATGTTTAGGTTTCACTCTGTTTTCTCCTATATGGATACATGTAGTTGGAACTCTAAATCAAACACGGTTTGTGCTAGCTCTTTGAAACTTGGCACAATAATGTAGTTCCAAGGTCTATCGCTATGGTTTGTGTCCTATTGAAGTAGCCCCAAGCAGAGACTGACGAGAATCACTTTCATTGAAAGGGGTTGCCAAGCTTCCAAAAAACTACGAGTTTCCTGAAATCTCAGCAAATATTTTTTCACCCAATATTGATGAAACTTGCAGGTAATGATCAGTACACCATTCCCACGTTTCTCATCAAATTTGGTTCTTCTAGGTTAAACTGTTCCTTTGCAGTAACCGTTTTCATGTTTAGGTTTCACTCTGTTTTCTCCTATATGGATACATGTAGTTGGAACTCTAAATCAAACACGATTTGTGCTAGCTCTTTGAAACTTGGCACAATAATGTAGTTCCAAGTTCTACACCAATCCCAATTGACTCCTAAAATTTCGTTCTTCTAGATTAAACTGTTCCTTTGCAGTAACCGTTTTAAGATTTAGGTTTCACTCTGTTTTCTCCTATATGGATACATGTACTGGGAACTCTAAATGAAACACGGTTTGTGCTAGCTCTTTGAAACTTGGCACAATAATGGAGTTCCAAGTTGTATCGCTATGGTTTGTGTCCTATTGAAGTAGCCCCAAGCAGAGACTGACGAGAATCACTTTCATTGAAAGGGTTTGCCAAGCTTCCCCAAAACTACGAGTTTCCTGAGATCTCAGAAAACATTTTTTCACCCAAGCTTGATGATACTTGCAGGAAATGATCAGTACACCAATCCCACTTGGGTCACCAAATTTCATTCTTCTTGGTTAAACCGTTCCTTTGTATTAACCGTTTTCATGTTTAGGTTTCACTCTGTTTTCTCCTATATGGATACATGTAGTTGGAACTCTAAATCAAACACGGTTTGTGCTAGCTCTTTGAAACTTGGCACAATAATGTAGTTCCAAGTTCTATCACTATGGTTTGTGTCCTATTGAAGTAGCTCCAATCAGAGACTAACGAAAATCACTTTCATAGAAATTGGTATCCAAGCTTCCAAAAAACTACGAATTTCCTGAATTCTCAGCAAACATTTTTTCATCCAGTCTTGATGATACTTGCAGGTAATGATCAGTACACCAATCCCACTTGGCTCACCAAATTTCGATCTTCTGGGTTAAACTGCTCCTTTGCAGTAACCATTTTCATATTTAGGTTTCACTCTGTTTTCTAGTATATTGATACATGTAGTTGGAACTCTAAATCAAACAACGTTTGTGCTAGCTCTTTGAAACTTGGCACAATAATGTAGTTCCAAGTTCTATCACTATGCTTTGTGTCCTATTGAAGTAGCCCCAAGCAGAGACTGACGAGAATCACTTTCATTGAAAGGGGTTGCCAAGCTTCCAAAAAACTACGAGTTTCCTGAAATCTCAGCAAACATTTTTTCACCAATCTTGATGATACTTCCCTTTAATGATCAGTACACCAATCCCACTTGGCTCACCAAATTTGGTTCTTCTAGTTTAAACCGTTCCTTTGCAGTAACCATTTTCATGTTTAGGTTTCACTCTGTTTTCTCCTATATGGATACATGTAGTTGGAACTCTAAATCAAACACGGTTTCTGCTAGCTCTTTGAAACTTGGCACAATAATGTACTTCCAAGTTCTATCGCTATGGTTTGTGTCCTATTGAAGTAGCCCCAAGCAGAGACTGACGAGAATCACTTTCATTGAAAGGGGTTGCCAAGCTTCCAAAAAACTATGAGTTTCCTGAATCTCAGCAAATATTTTTTAACCCAATCTCGATGATACTTGCAGGTAATGATCAGTACACCAATCCCACTTGCCTCACCAAATTTCGTTCTTCTAGGTTAAACCGTTCCTTTGCAGTAACCATTTTCATGTTTAGGTTTCACTCTGTTTTCTCCTATATGGATACATGTAGTTGGAACTCTAAATCAAACACGATTTGTGCTAGCTCTTTGAAACTTGGCACAATAATGTAGTTCCAAGTTCTATTGCTATGGTATGTGTGCTATTGAAGTAGCCCCAAGCAGAGACTGACCATAATAACTTTAATTGAAATGGGTTGCCAAGCTTCCAAAAAACTTCGAGTTTCCTGAAATCTCAGCAAACATTTTTTCATCCAATCTTGATGATACTTCCATTTAATGATCAGGACACCAATCCCACTTGCCTCACCAAATTTCGTTCTTCTAGGTTAAACCGTTCCTTTGCAGTAACCATTTTCATGTTTAGGTTTCACTCTGTTTTCTCCTATATGGATACATGTAGTTGGAACTCTAAATCAAACACGGTTTGTGCTAGCTCTTTGAAACTTGGCACAACAATGTAGTTCCAAGTTCTATCGCTATGGTTTGTGTCCTATTGAAGTAGCCCCAAGCAGAGACTGACGAGAATCACTTTCATTGAAAGGGGTTGCCAAGCTTCCAAAAAACTACGAATTTCCTAAATTCTCAGCAAACATTTTTTCATCCAGTCTTGATGATACTTGCAGGTAATGATCAGTACACCAATCCCACTTGGCTCACCAAATTTCGATCTTCTGGGTTAAACCGTTCCTTTGCAGTAACCATTTTCATATTTAGGTTTCACTCTGTTTTCTAGTATATTGATACATGTAGTTGGAACTCTAAATCAAACAAGGTTTGTGCTAGCTCTTTGAAACTTGGCACAATAATGTAGTTCCAAGTTCTATCACTATGCTTTGTGTCCTATTGAAGTAGCCCCAAGCAGAGACTGACGAGAATCACTTTCATTGAAAGGGGTTGCCAAGCTTCCAAAAAACTACGAGTTTCCTGAAATCTCAGCAATCATTTTTTCACCCAATCTTGATGATACGTCCATTTAATGATCAGTACACCAATCCCACTTGGCTCACCAAATTTCGTTCTTCTAGGTTAAACCGTTCCTTTGCAGTAACCATTTTAATTTTTAGGTTTCACTCTGTTTTCTAGTATATTGATACATGTAGTTGGAACTCTAAATCAAACAAGGTTTGTGCTAGCTCTTTGAAACTAGGCACAATAATGTAGTTCCAACTTCTATCGATATGGTTTGTGTCCTATTGAAGTAGCCCCAAGCAGAGACTGACGAGAATCACTTTTATTGAAAGGGGTTGCCAAGCTTCCAAAAAAACTACGAGTTTCCTGAAATCTCAGCAAACATTTTTTCACCAATCTTGATGATACTTCCCTTTAATGATCAGTACACCAATTCCACTTGGCTCACCAAATTTGGTTCTTCTAGTTTAAACCGTTCCTTTGCAGTAACCATTTTCATGTTTAGGTTTCACTCTGTTTTCTCCTATATGGATACATGTAGTTGGAACTCTAAATCAAACACGGTTTGTGCTAGCTCTTTGAAACTTGGCACAATAATGTAGTTCCAAGGTCTATCGCTATGGTTTGTGTCCTATTGAAGTAGCCCCAAGCAGAGACTGACGAGAATCACTTTCATTGAAAGGGGTTGCCAAGCTTCCAAAAAACTACGAGTTTCCTGAAATCCCAGCAAATATTTTTTCACCCAATATTGATGAAACTTGCAGGTAATGATCAGTACACCATTCCCACGTTTCTCATCAAATTTGGTTCTTCTAGGTTAAACTGTTCCTTTGCAGTAACCGTTTTCATGTTTAGGTTTCACTCTGTTTTCTCCTATATGGATACATGTATTTGGAACTCTAAATCAAACACGATTTGTGCTAGCTCTTTGAAACTTGGCACAATAATGTAGTTCCAAGTTCTACACCAATCCCAATTGACTCCTAAAATTTCGTTCTTCTAGATTAAACTGTTCCTTTGCAGTAACCGTTTTAAGATTTAGGTTTCACTCTGTTTTCTCCTATATGGATACATGTACTGGGAACTCTAAATGAAACACGGTTTGTGCTAGCTCTTTGAAACTTGGCACAATAATGGAGTTCCAAGTTGTATCGCTATGGTTTGTGTCCTATTGAAGTAGCCCCAAGCAGAGACTGACGAGAATCACTTTCATTGAAAGGGTTTGCCAAGCTTCCCCAAAACTACGAGTTTCCTGAGATCTCAGAAAACATTTTTTCACCCAAGCTTGATGATACTTGCAGGAAATGATCAGTACACCAATCCCACTTGGGTCACCAGATTTCATTCTTCTTGGTTAAACCGTTCCTTTGTATTAACCGTTTTCATGTTTAGGTTTCACTCTGTTTTCCTCCTATATGGATACATGTAGTTGGAACTCTAAATCAAACACGGTTTGTGCTAGCTCTTTGAAACTTGGCACAATAATGTAGTTCCAAGTTCTATCGCTATGGTTTGTGTCCTATTGAAGTAGCTCCAATCAGAGACTAACGAAAATCACTTTCATAGAAATTGGTATCCAAGCTTCCAAAAAACTACGAGTTTCCTGAAATCTCAGCAAACTTTTTTTCACCCACTCTTGATTATACTTGCAGGTAATGATCAGTACACCAATCCCACTTGGCTCACCAAATTTCATTCTTCTAGGTTAAACAGTTTCTTAGCAGTAACCGTTTCATGTTTAGGTTTCACTCTGTTTTCTCCTATATGGATACATGTAGTTGGAACTCTAAATCAAACACGGTTTGTGCTAGCTCTTTGAAACTTGGCACAATAATGTAGTTCCAAGGTCTATCGCTATGGTTTGTGTCCTATTGAAGTAGCCCCAAGCAGAGACTGACGAGAATCACTTTCATTGAAAGGGGTTGCCAAGCTTCCAAAAAACTACGAGTTTCCTGAAATCTCAGCAAATATTTTTTCACCCAATATTGATGAAACTTGCAGGTAATGATCAGTACACCATTCCCACGTTTCTCATCAAATTTGGTTCTTCTAGGTTAAACCGTTCCTTTGCAGTAACCGTTTTCATGTTTAGGTTTCACTCTGTTTTCTCCTATATGGAT
Organism: Urocitellus parryii; assembly: GCF_045843805.1. Classification (NCBI taxonomy): domain Eukaryota; kingdom Metazoa; phylum Chordata; class Mammalia; order Rodentia; family Sciuridae; genus Urocitellus; species Urocitellus parryii. The sequence continues at coordinate 15,785 of NW_027552643.1, read as the reverse complement.
ACATGTAGTTGGAACTCTAAATCAAACACGATTTGTGCTAGCTCTTTGAAACTTGGCACAATAATGTAGTTCCAAGTTCTATTGCTTTGGTTTGTGTGCTATTGAAGTAGCCCCAAGCAGAGACTGACGATAATAACTTTAATTGAAATGGGTTGCCAAGCTTCCAAAAAACTTCGAGTTTCCTGAAATCTCAGCAAACATTTTTTCATCCAATCTTAATGATACTTCCATTTAATGATCAGTACACCAATCCCACTTGCCTCACCAAATTTCGTTCTTCTAGGTTAAACCGTTGCTTTGCAGTAACCATTTTCATGTTTAGGTTTCACTCTGTTTTCTCTTATATGGATACATGTAGTTGGAACTCTAAATCAAACAAGGTTTGTGCTAGCTAATTGAAACTTGGCACAATAATGTAGTTCCAAGTTCTATCACTATGGTTTCTGTCCTATTGAAGTAGCCCCAAGCAGAGACTGACGAGAATCACTTTTATTGAAAGGTTTTGCCAAGCTTCCAAAAAACTACGAGTTTCCTGAAATCTCAGCAAACATTTTTTCACCCAATCTTGATGATACTTGCAGGTAATGATCACTACACCAATCCCAATTGACTCCTAAAATTTCGTTCTTCTAGCTTAAACTGTTCCTTTGCAGTAACCGTTTTAAGATTTAGGTTTCACTCTGTTTTCTCCTATATGGATACATGTACTGGGAACTCTAAATGAAAAACGGGTTGTGCTAGCTCTTTGAAACTTGGCACAATAATGGAGTTCCAAGTTGTATCGCTATGGTTTGTGTCCTATTGAAGTAGCCCCAAGCAGAGACTGACGAGAATCACTTTCATCGAAAGGGGTTGCCAAGCTTCCCCAAAACTACGAGTTTCCTGAAATCTCAGAAAACATTTTTTCACCCAAGCTTGATGATACTTGCAGGTAATGATCAGTACACCAATCCCACTTGGCTCACCAAATTTCATTCTTCTTGGTTAAACCGTTCCTTTGTATTAACCGTTTTCATGTTTAGGTTTCACTCTGTTTTCTCCTATATGGATACATGTAGTTGGAACTCTAAATCAAACACGGTTTGTGCTAGCTCTTTGAAACTTGGCACAATAATGTAGTTCCAAGTTCTATCGCTATGGTTTGTGTCCTATTGAAGTAGCTCCAATCAGAGACTAACGAAAATCACTTTCATAGAAATTGGTATCCAAGCTTCCAAAAAACTACGAGTTTCCTGAAATCTCAGCAAACTTTTTTTCACCCACTCTTGATTATACTTGCAGGTAATGATCAGTACACCAATCCCACTTGGCTCACCAAATTTCATTCTTCTAGGTTAAACAGTTCCTTAGCAGTAACCGTTGCATGTTTAGGTTTCACTCTGTTTTCTCCTATATGGATACATGTAGTTGGAACTCTAAATCAAACACGATTTGTGCTAGCTCTTTGAAACTTGGACAATAATGTAGTTCCAAGTTCTATTGCTATGGTTTGTGTGCTATTGAAGTAGCCCCAAGCAGAGACTGACAATAATAACTTTAATTGAAATGGGTTGCCAAGCTTCCAAAAAACTTCGAGTTTCCTGAAATCTCAGCAAACATTTTTTCATCCAATCTTGATGATACTTCCATTTAATGATCAGTACACCAATCCCACTTGCCTCACCAAATTTCGTTCTTCTAGGTTAAACCGTTCCTTTGCAGTAACCATTTTCATGTTTAGGTTTCACTCTGTTTTCTCTTATATGGATACATGTAGTTGGAACTCTAAATCAAACAAGGTTTGTGCTAGCTAATTGAAACTTGGCACAATAATGTAGTTCCAAGTTCTATCACTATGGTTTCTGTCCTATTGAAGTAGCCCCAAGCAGAGACTGACGAGAATCACTTTCATTGAAAGGAGTTGCCAAGCTTCCAAAAAACTACGAGTTTCCTGAAATCTCAGCAAACATTTTTTTCACCCAATCTTGATGATACTTGCAGGTAATGATCACTACACCAATCCCAATTGACTCCTAAAATTTCGTTCTTCTAGATTAAACTGTTCCTTTGCAGTAACCGTTTTAAGATTTAGGTTTCACTCTGTTTTGTCCTATATGGATACATGTACTGGGAACTCTAAATGAAACACGGTTTGTGCTAGCTCTTTGAAACTTGGCACAATAATGGAGTTCCAAGTTGTATCGCTATGGTTTGTGTCCTATTGAAGTAGCCCCAAGCAGAGACTGACGAGAATCACTTTCATTGAAAGGGGTTGCCAAGCTTCCCCAAAACTACGAGTTTCCTGAGATCTCAGAAAACATTTTTTCACCCAAGCTTGATGATACTTGCAGGAAATGATCAGTACACCAATCCCACTTGGGTCACCAAATTTCATTCTTCTTGGTTAAACCGTTCCTTTGTATTAACCGTTTTCATGTTTAGGTTTCACTCTGTTTTCTCCTATATGGATACATGTAGTTGGAACTCTAAATCAAACACGGTTTGTGCTAGCTCTTTGAAACTTGGCACAATAATGTAGTTCCAAGTTCTATCGCTATGGTTTGTGTCCTATTGAAGTAGCTCCAATCAGAGACTAACGAAAATCACTTTCATAGAAATTGGTATCCAAGCTTCCAAAAAACTACGAGTTTCCTGAATTCTCAGCAAACATTTTTTTCATCCAGTCTTGATGATACTTGCAGGTAATGATCAGTACACCAATCCCACTTGGCTCACCAAATTTCGATCTTCTGGGTTAAACCGCTCCTTTGCAGTAACCATTTTCATATTTAGGTTTCACTCTGTTTTCTAGTATATTGATACATGTAGTTGGAACTCTAAATCAAACAACGTTTGGGCTAGCTCTTTGAAACTTGGCACAATAATGTAGTTCCAAGTTCTATCACTATGCTTTGTGTCCTATTGAAGTAGCCCCAAGCAGAGACTGACGAGAATCACTTTCATTGAAAGGGGTTGCCAAGATTCCAAAAAACTACGAGTTTCCTGAAATCTCAGCAAACATTTTTTCACCCAATCTTGATGATACGTCCATTTAATGATCAGTACACCAATCCCACTTGGCTCACCAAATTTCGTTCTTCTAGGTTAAACCGTTCCATTGCAGTAACCATTTTAATTTTTAGGTTTCACTCTGTTTTCTAGTATATTGATGCATGTAGTTGGAACTCTAAATCAAACAAGGTTTGTGCTAGCTCTTTGAAACTAGGCACAATAATGTAGTTCCAACTTCTATCGATATGGTTTGTGTCCTATTGAAGTAGCCCCAAGCAGAGACTGACGAGAATCACTTTTATTGAAAGGGGTTGCCAAGCTTCCAAAAAACTACGAGTTTCCTGAAATCTCAGCAAACATTTTTTCACCAATCTTGATGATACTTCCCTTTAATGATCAGTACACCAATCCCACTTGGCTCACCAAATTTGGTTCTTCTAGTTTAAACCGTTCCTTTGCAGTAACCATTTTCATGTTTAGGTTTCACTCTGTTTTCTCCTATATGGATACATGTAGTTGGAACTCTAAATCAAACACGGTTTATGCTAGCTCTTTGAAACTTGGCACAATAATGTAGTTCCAAGTTCTATCGCTATGGTTTGTGTCCTATTGAAGTAGCCCCAAGCAGAGACTGACGAGAATCACTTTCATTGAAAGGGGTTGCCAAGCTTCCAAAAAACTACGAGTTTCCTGAATCTCAGCAAATATTTTTTAACCCAATCTCGATGATACTTGCAGGTAATGATCAGTACACCAATCCCACTTGCCTCACCAAATTTCGTTCTTCTAGGTTAAACCGTTCCTTTGCAGTAACCATTTTCATGTTTAGGTTTCAATCTGTTTTCTCCTATATGGATACATGTAGTTGGAACTCTAAATCAAACACGATTTGTGCTAGCTCTTTGAAACTTGGCACAATAATGTAGTTCCAAGTTCTATTGCTATGGTTTGTGTGCTATTGAAGTAGCCCCAAGCAGAGACTGACCATAATAACTTTAATTGAAATGGGTTGCCAAGCTTCCAAAAAACTTCGAGTTTCCTGAAATCTCAGCAAACATTTTTTCATCCAATCTTGATGATACTTCCATTTAATGATCAGTACACCAATCCCACTTGCCTCACCAAATTTCGTTCTTCTAGGTTAAACCGTTCCTTTGCAGTAACCATTTTCATGTTTAGGTTTCACTCTGTTTTCTCTTATATGGATACATGTAGTTGGAACTCTAAATCAAACAAGGTTTGTGCTAGCTAATTGAAACTTGAAACAATAATGTAGTTCCAAGTTCTATCACTATTGTTTCTGTCCTATTGAAGTAGCCCCAAGCAGAGACTGACGAGAATCACTTTCATTGAAAGGGGTTGCCAAGCTTCCAAAAAACTACGAGTTTCCTGAAATCTCAGCAAACATTTTTTCACCCAATCTTGATGATACTTGCAGGTAATGATCACTACACCAATCCCAATTGACTCCTAAAATTTCGTTCTTCTAGCTTAAACTGTTCCTTTGCAGTAACCGTTTTAAGATTTAGGTTTCACTCTGTTTTCTCCTATATGGATACATGTACTGGGAACTCTAAATGAAACACGGTTTGTGCTAGCTCTTTGAAACTTGGCACAATAATGGAGTTCCAAGTTGTATCACTATGGTTTGTGTCCTATTGAAGTAGCCCCAAGCAGAGACTAACGAAAATCACTTTCATAGAAATTGGTATCCAAGCTTCCAAAAAACTACGAGTTTCCTGAAATCTCAGCAAACTTTTTTTCACCCAATCTTGATTATACTTGCAGGTAATGATCAGTACACCAATCCCACTTGGCTCACCAAATTTCATTCTTCTAGGTTAAACAGTTCCTTAGCAGTAACCGTTTCATGTTTAGGTTTCACTCTGTTTTCTCCTATATGGATACATGTAGTTGGAACTCTAAATCAAACACGATTTGTGCTAGCTCTTTGAAACTTGGCACAATAATGTAGTTCCAAGTTCTATTGCTATGGTTTGTGTGCTATTGAAGTAGCCCCAAGCAGAGACTGACCATAATAACTTTAATTGAAATGGGTTGCCAAGCTTCCAAAAACTTCGAGTTTCCTGAAATCTCAGCAAACATTTTTTCACCCAATCTTGATGATACTTCCATTTAATGATCAGTACACCAATCCCACTTGGCTCACCAAATTTCGTTCTTCTAGTTTAAACCGTTCCTTTGCAGTAACCATTTTCATGTTTAGGTTTCACTCTGTTTTCTCCTATATGGATACATGTAGTTGGAACTCTAAATCAAACACGGTTTGTGCTAGCTCTTTGAAACTTGGCACAACAATGTAGTTCCAAGTTCTATCGCTATGGTTTGTGTCCTATTGAAGTAGCCCCAAGCAGAGACTGACGAGAATCACTTTCATTGAAAGGGGTTGCCAAGCTTCCAAAAAACTATGAATTTCCTGAATTCTCAGCAAACATTTTTTCATCCAGTCTTGATGATACTTGCAGGTAATGATCAGTACACCAATCCCACTTGGCTCACCAAATTTCGATCTTCTGGGTTAAACCGTTCCCTTTGCAGTAACCATTTTCATATTTAGGTTTCACTCTGTTTTCTAGTATATTGATACATGTAGTTGGAACTCTAAATCAAACAAGGTTTGTGCTAGCTCTTTGAAACTTGGCACAATAATGTAGTTCCAAGTTCTATCACTATGGTTTGTTCCCTATTGAAGTTGCCCCATGCAGAGACTGACGAGAATCACTTTTATTGAAAGGGGTTGCCAAGCTTCCAAAAAACTACGAGTTTCCTGAAATCTCAGCAAACATTTTTTCACCAATCTTGATGATACTTCCCTTTAATGATCAGTACACCAATCCCACTTGGCTCACCAAATTTGGTTCTTCTAGTTTAAACCGTTCCTTTGCAGTAACCATTTTCATGTTTAGGTTTCACTCTGTTTTCTCCTATATGGATACATGTAGTTGGAACTCTAAATCAAACACGGTTTGTGCTAGCTCTTTGAAACTTGGCACAATAATGGAGTTCAAAGTTCTATCGCTATGGTTTGTGTCCTATTGAAGTAGCCCCAAGCAGAGACTGACGAGAATCACTTTCATTGAAAGGGGTTGCCAAGCTTCCAAAAAACTACGAGTTTCCTGAATCTCAGCAAATATTTTTTAACCCAATCTCGATGATACTTGCAGGTAATGATCAGTACACCAATCCCACTTGCCTCACCAAATTTCGTTCTTCTAGGTTAAACCGTTCCTTTGCAGTAACCATTTTCATGTTTAGGTTTCACTCTGTTTTCTCCTATATGGATACATGTAGTTGGAACTCTAAATCAAACACGATTTGTGCTAGCTCTTTGAAAACTTGGCACAATAATGTAGTTCCAAGTTCTATTGCTATGGTTTGTGTGCTATTGAAGTAGCCCCAAGCAGAGACTGACCATAATAACTTTAATTGAAATGGGTTGCCAAGCTTCCAAAAAACTTCGAGTTTCCTGAAATATCAGCAAACATTTTTTTCATCCAATCTTGATGATACTTCCATTTAATGATCAGTACACCAATCCCACTTGCCTCACCAAATTTCGTTCTTCTAGGTTAAACCGTTCCTTTGCAGTAACCATTTTCATGTTTAGGTTTCACTCTGTTTTCTCTTATATGGATACATGTAGTTGGAACTCTAAATCAAACAAGGTTTGTGCTAGCTAATTGAAACTTGAAACAATAATGTAGTTCCAAGTTCTATCACTATTGTTTCTGTCCTATTGAAGTAGCCCCAAGCAGAGACTGACGAGAATCACTTTCATTGAAAGGGGTTGCCAAGCTTCCAAAAAACTACGAGTTTCCTGAAATCTCAGCAAACATTTTTTCACCCAATCTTGATGATACTTGCAGGTAATGATCACTACACCAATCCCAATTGACTCCTAAAATTTCGTTCTTCTAGCTTAAACTGTTCCTTTGCAGTAACCGTTTTAAGATTTAGGTTTCACTCTGTTTTCTCCTATATGGATACATGTACTGGGAACTCTAAAGGAAACACGGTTTGTGCTAGCTCTTTGAAACTTGGCACAATAATGGAGTTCCAAGTTGTATCACTATGGTTTGTGTCCTATTGAAGTAGCCCCAAGCAGAGACTAACGAAAATCACTTTCATAGAAATTGGTATCCAAGCTTCCAAAAAACTACGAGTTTCCTGAAATCTCAGCAAACTTTTTTTCACCCAATCTTGATTATACTTGCAGGTAATGATCAGTACACCAATCCCACTTGGCTCACCAAATTTCATTCTTCTAGGTTAAACAGTTCCTTAGCAGTAACCGTTTCATGTTTAGGTTTCACTCTGTTTTCTCCTATATGGATACATGTAGTTGGAACTCTAAATCAAACACGATTTGTGCTAGCTCTTTGAAACTTGGCACAATAATGTAGTTCCAAGTTCTATTGCTATGGTTTGTGTGCTATTGAAGTAGCCCCAAGCAGAGACTGACGATAATAACTTTAATTGAAATGGGTTGCCAAGCTTCCAAAAAACTTCGAGTTTCCTGAAATCTCAGCAAACATTTTTTCATCCAATCTTGATGATACTTCCATTTAATGATCAGTACACCAATCCCCCTTGGCTCACCAATTTCGTTTTTCTAGGTTTAAACCGTTCCTTTGCTGGAACCGTTTTCATGTTTAGGTTTCACTCTGTTTTCTCCTATATGGATACATGTATTTGGAACGCTAAATCAAACACGGTTTGTGCTAGCTCTTTGAAACATGGCACAATAATGTAGTTCCAAGTTCTATCGCTATGGTTTGTGTCCTATTGAAGTAGCCCCAAGCAGAGACTGACGAGAATCACTTTCATTGAAAGGGGTTCCCAAGCTACCAAAGAACTACGAGTTTCCTGAAAACTCAGCAAATATTTTTTCACACAATCTTGATGATACTTGCAGGAAATGATCAGGACACCAATCCCACTTGGCTCACCAAATTGCATTCTTCTTGGTTAAACCGTTCCTTTGTAGTAACCGTTTTCATGTTTAGGTTTCACTCTGTTTTCTCCTATATGGATACATGTATTTGGAACTCTAAATCAAACACGGTTTGTGCTAGCTCTTTGAACCTTGGCACAATAATGGAGTTCCAAGTCTATCGCTATGGTTTGTGTCCTATTGAAGTAGCCCCAAGCAGAGACTGACGAGAATCACTTTCATTGAAAGGGGTTGCCAAGTTTCCAAAAAACTACGAATTTCCTGAATTCTCAGCAAACATTTTTTTCATCCAGTCTTGATGATACTTGCAGGTAATGATCAGTACACCAACCCCACTTGGCTCACCAAATTTCGATCTTCTGGGTTAAACCGTTCCTTTGCAGTAACCATTTTCATATTTAGGTTTCACTCTGTTTTCTAGTATATTGATACATGTAGTTGGAACTCTAAATCAAACAAGGTTTGTGCTAGCTCTTTGAAACTTGGCACAATAATGTAGTTCCAAGTTCTATCACTATGCTTTGTGTCCTATTGAAGTAGCCCCAAGCAGAGACTGACGAGAATCAATTCATTGAAAGTGGTTGCCAAGCTTCCAAAAAACTACGAATTTCCTGAAATCTCAGCAAACATTTTTTTACCCAATCTTGATGATACGTCCATTTAATGATCAGTACACCAATCCCACTTGGCTCACCAAATTTCGTTCTTCTAGGTTAAACCGTTCCGTTGCAGTATCCATTTTAATTTTAGGTTTCACTCTGTTTTCTAGTGTATTGATACATGTAGTTGGAACTCTAAATCAAACAAGGTTTCTGCTAGCTCTTTGAAACTTGGCACAATAATGTAGTTCCAAGTTCTATCGATATGGTTTGTGTCCTATTGAAGTAGCCCCAAGCAGAGACTGACGAGAATCACTTTTATTGAAAGGGGTTGCCAAGCTTCCCAAAAACTACGAGTTTCCTGAAATCTCAGCAAACATTTTTTCACCAATCTTGATGATACTTCCCTTTAATGATTCAGTACACCAATCCCACTTGGCTCACCAAATTTGGTTCTTCTAGTTTAAACCGTTCCTTTGCAGTAACCATTTTCATGTTTAGGTTTCACTCTGTTTTCTCCTATATGGATACATGTAGTTGGAACTCTAAATCAAACACGGTTTCTGCTAGCTCTTGAAACTTGGCACAATAATGTAGTTCCAAGTTCTATCGCTATGGTTTGTGTCCTATTGAAGTAGCCCCAAGCAGAGACTGACGAGAATCACTTTCATTGAAAGGGGTTGCCAAGCTTCCAAAAAACTACGAGTTTCCTGAATCTCAGCAAATATTTTTTAACCCAAATCTCGATGATACTTGCAGGTAATGATCAGTACACCAATCCCACTTGCCTCACCAAATTCGTTCTTCTAGGTTAAACCGTTCCTTTGCAGTAACCATTTTCATGTTTAGGTTTCACTCTGTTTTCTCCTATATGGATACATGTAGTTGGAACTCTAAATCAAACACGATTTGTGCTAGCTCTTTGAAACTTGGCACAATAATGTAGTTCCAAGTTCTATTGCTATGGTTTGTGTGCTATTGAAGTAGCCCCAAGCAGAGACTGACCATAATAACTTTAATTGAAATGGGTTGCCAAGCTTCCAAAAAACTTCGAGTTTCCTGAAATCTCAGCAAACATTTTTCACCCAATCTTGATGATACTTCCATTTAATGATCAGTACACCAATCCCACTTGGCTCACCAAATTTCGTTCTTCTAGTTTAAACCGTTCCTTTGCAGTAACCATTTTCATGTTTAGGTTTCACTCTGTTTTCTCCTATATGGATACATGTAGTTGGAACTCTAAATCAAACACGGTTTGTGCTAGCTCTTTGAAACTTGGCACAACAATGTAGTTCCAAGTTCTATCGCTATGGTTTGTGTCCTATTGAAGTAGCCCCAAGCAGAGACTGACGAGAATCACTTTCATTGAAAGGGGTTGCCAAGCTTCCAAAAAACTATGAATTTCCTGAATTCTCAGCAAACATTTTTTCATCCAGTCTTGATGATACTTGCAGGTAATGATCAGTACACCAATCCCACTTGGCTCACCAAATTTCGATCTTCTGGGTTAAACCGTTCCTTTGCAGTAACCATTTTCATATTTAGGTTTCACTCTGTTTTCTAGTATATTGATACATGTAGTTGGAACTCTAAATCAAACAAGGTTTGTGCTAGCTCTTTGAAACTTGGCACAATAATGTAGTTCCAAGTTCTATCACTATGGTTTGTTCCCTATTGAAGTTGCCCCATGCAGAGACTGACGAGAATCACTTTTATTGAAAGGGGTTGCCAAGCTTCCAAAAAACTACGAGTTTCCTGAAATCTCAGCAAACATTTTTCACCAATCTTGATGATACTTCCCTTTAATGATCAGTACACCAATCCCACTTGGCTCACCAAATTTGGTTCTTCTAGTTTAAACCGTTCCTTTGCAGTAACCATTTTCATGTTTAGGTTTCACTCTGTTTTCTCCTATATGGATACATGTAGTTGGAACTCTAAATCAAACACGGTTTGTTGCTAGCTCTTTGAAACTTGGCACAATAATGGAGTTCAAAGTTCTATCGCTATGGTTTGTGTCCTATTGAAGTAGCCCCAAGGCAGAGACTGACGAGAATCACTTTCATTGAAAGGGGTTGCCAAGCTTCCAAAAAACTACGAGTTTCCTGAATCTCAGCAAATATTTTTAACCCAATCTCGATGATACTTGCAGGTAATGATCAGTACACCAATCCCACTTGCCTCACCAAATTCGTTCTTCTAGGTTAAACGTTCCTTTGCAGTAACCATTTTCATGTTTAGGTTTCACTCTGTTTTCTCCTATATGGATACATGTAGTTGGAACTCTAAATCAAACACGATTTGTGCTAGCTCTTTGAAACTTGGCACAATAATGTAGTTCCAAGTTCTATTGCTATGGTTTGTGTGCTATTGAAGTAGCCCCAAGCAGAGACTGACCATAATAACTTTAATTGAAATGGGTTTGCCAAGCTTCCAAAAAACTTCGAGTTTCCTGAAATATCAGCAAACATTTTTTCATCCAATCTTGATGATACTTCCATTTAATGATCAGTACACCAATCCCACTTGCCTCACCAAATTTCGTTCTTCTAGGTTAAACCGTTCCTTTGCAGTAACCATTTTCATGTTTAGGTTTCACTCTGTTTTCTCTTATATGGATACATGTAGTTGGAACTCTAAATCAAACAAGGTTTGTGCTAGCTAATTGAAACTTGGCACAATAATGTAGTTCCAAGTTCTATCACTATTGTTTCTGTCCTATTGAAGTAGCCCCAAGCAGAGACTGACGAGAATCACTTTCATTGAAAGGGGTTGCCAAGCTTCCAAAAAACTACGAGTTTCCTGAAATCTCAGCAAACATTTTTTCACCCAATCTTGATGATACTTGCAGGTAATGATCACTACACCAATCCAATTGACTCCTAAAATTTCGTTCTTCTAGCTTAAACTGTTCCTTTGCAGTAACCGTTTTTAAGATTTAGGTTTCACTCTGTTTTCTCCTATATGGATACATGTACTGGGAACTCTAAAGGAAACACGGTTTGTGCTAGCTCTTTGAAACTTGGCACAATAATGGAGTTCCAAGTTGTATCACTATGGTTTGTGTCCTATTGAAGTAGCCCAAGCAGAGACTAACGAAAATCACTTTCATAGAAATTGGTATCCAAGCTTCCAAAAAACTACGAGTTTCCTGAAATCTCAGCAAACTTTTTTTCACCCAATCTTGATTATACTTGCAGGTAATGATCAGTACACCAATCCCACTTGGCTCACCAAATTTCATTCTTCTAGGTTAAACAGTTCCTTAGCAGTAACCGTTTCATGTTTAGGTTTCACTCTGTTTTCTCCTATATGGATACATGTAGTTGGAACTCTAAATCAAACACGATTTGTGCTAGCTCTTTGAAACTTGGCACAATAATGTAGTTCCAAGTTCTATTGCTATGGTTTGTGTGCTATTGAAGTAGCCCCAAGCAGAGACTGACGATAATAACTTTAATTGAAATGGGTTGCCAAGCTTCCAAAAAACTTCGAGTTTCCTGAAATCTCAGCAAACATTTTTTCATCCAATCTTGATGATACTTCCATTTAATGATCAGTACACCAATCCCCCTTGGCTCACCAATTTCGTTTTTCTAGGTTAAACCGTTCCTTTGCTGGAACCGTTTCATGTTAGGTTTCACTCTGTTTTCTCCCTATATGGATACATGTATTTGGAACGCTAAATCAAACACGGTTTGTGCTAGCTCTTTGAAACATGGCACAATAATGTAGTTCCAAGTTCTATCGCTATGGTTTGTGTCCTATTGAAGTAGCCCCAAGCAGAGACTGACGAGAATCACTTTCATTGAAAGGGGTTCCCAAGCTACCAAAGAACTACGAGTTTCCTGAAAACTCAGCAAATATTTTTTTCACACAATCTTGATGATACTTGCAGGAAATGATCAGGACACCAATCCCACTTGGCTCACCAAATTGCATTCTTCTTGGTTAAACCGTTCCTTTGTAGTAACCGTTTTTCATGTTTAGGTTTCACTCTGTTTTCTCCTATATGGATACATGTATTTGGAACTCTAAATCAAACACGGTTTGTGCTAGCTCTTTGAACCTTGGCACAATAATGGAGTTCCAAGTTCTATCGCTATGGTTTGTGTCCTATTGAAGTAGCCCCAAAGCAGAGACTGACGAGAATCACTTTCATTGAAAGGGGTTGCCAAGTTTCCAAAAAACTACGAATTTCCTGAATTCTCAGCAAACATTTTTTCATCCAGTCTTGATGATACTTGCAGGTAATGATCAGTACACCAACCCCACTTGGCTCACCAAATTTCGATCTTCTGGGTTAAACCGTTCCTTTGCAGTAACCATTTTCATATTTAGGTTTCAACTCTGTTTTCTAGTATATTGATACATGTAGTTGGAACTCTAAATCAAACAAGGTTTGTGCTAGCTCTTTGAAACTTGGCACAATAATGTAGTTCCAAGTTCTATCACTATGCTTTGTGTCCTATTGAAGTAGCCCCAAGCAGAGACTGACGAGAATCAATTTCATTGAAAGTGGTTGCCAAGCTTCAAAAAACTACGAATTTCCTGAAATCTCAGCAAACATTTTTTACCCAATCTTGATGATACGTCCATTTAATGATCAGTACACCAATCCCACTTGGCTCACCAAATTTCGTTCTTCTAGGTTAAACCGTTCCGTTGCAGTATCCATTTTAATTTTTAGGTTTCACTCTGTTTTCTAGTGTATTGATACATGTAGTTGGAACTCTAAATCAAACAAGGTTTCTGCTAGCTCTTTGAAACTTGGCACAATAATGTAGTTCCCAAGTTCTATCGATATGGTTTGTGTCCTATTGAAGTAGCCCCAAGCAGAGACTGACGAGAATCACTTTTATTGAAAGGGGTTGCCAAGCTTCCCAAAAACTACGAGTTTCCTGAAATCTCAGCAAACATTTTTTCACCAATCTTGATGATACTTCCCTTTAATGATCAGTACACCAATCCCACTTGGCTCACCAAATTTTGGTTCTTCTAGTTTAAACCGTTCCTTTGCAGTAACCATTTTCATGTTTAGGTTTCACTCTGTTTTCTCCTATATGGATACATGTAGTTGGAACTCTAAATCAAACACGGTTTCTGCTAGCTCTTTGAAACTTGGCACAATAATGTAGTTCCAAGTTCTATCGCTATGGTTTGTGTCCTATTGAAGTAGCCCCAAGCAGAGACTGACGAGAATCACTTTCATTGAAAGGGGTTGCCAAGCTTCCAAAAAACTACGAGTTTCCTGAATCTCAGCAAATATTTTTTAACCCAATCTCGATGATACTTGCAGGTAATGATCAGTACACCAATCCCACTGCCTCACCAAATTTCGTTCTTCTAGGTTAAACCGTTCCTTTGCAGTAACCATTTTCATGTTTAGGTTTCACTCTGTTTTCTCCTATATGGATACATGTAGTTGGAACTCTAAATCAAACACGATTTGTGCTAGCTCTTTGAAACTTGGCACAATAATGTAGTTCCAAGTTCTATTGCTATGGTTTGTGTGCTATTGAAGTAGCCCCAAGCAGAGACTGACCATAATAACTTTAATTGAAATGGGTTGCCAAGCTTCCAAAAAACTTCGAGTTTCCTGAAATCTCAGCAAACATTTTTTCACCCAATCTTGATGATACTTCCATTTAATGATCAGTACACCAATCCCACTTGGCTCACCAAATTTCGTTCTTCTAGTTTAAACCGTTCCTTTGCAGTAACCATTTCATGTTTAGGTTTCACTCTGTTTTCTCCTATATGGATACATGTAGTTGGAACTCTAAATCAAACACGGTTTGTGCTAGCTCTTTGAAACTTGGCACAACAATGTAGTTCCAAGTTCTATCGCTATGGTTTGTGTCCTATTGAAGTAGCCCCAAGCAGAGACTGACGAGAATCACTTTCATTGAAAGGGGTTGCCAAGCTTCCAAAAAACTACGAATTTCCTGAATTCTCAGCAAACATTTTTTCAATCCAGTCTTGATGATACTTGCAGGTAATGATCAGTACACCAATCCCACTTGGGCTCACCAAATTTCGATCTTCTGGGTTAAACCGTTCCTTTGCAGTAACCATTTTCATATTTAGGTTTCACTCTGTTTTCTAGTATATTGATACATGTAGTTGGAACTCTAAATCAAACAAGGTTTGTGCTAGCTCTTTGAAACTTGGCACAATAATGTAGTTCCAAGTTCTATCACTATGGTTTGTTCCCTATTGAAGTTGCCCCATGCAGAGACTGACGAGAATCACTTTTATTTGAAAGGGGTTGCCAAGCTTCCAAAAAACTACGAGTTTCCTGAAATCTCAGCAAACATTTTTTCACCAATCTTGATGATACTTCCCTTTAATGATCAGTACACCAATCCCACTTGGCTCACCAAATTTGGTTCTTCTAGTTTAACCGTTCCTTTGCAGTAACCATTTTCATGTTTAGGTTTCACTCTGTTTTCTCCTATATGGATACATGTAGTTGGAACTCTAAATCAAACACGGTTTGTGCTAGCTCTTTGAAACTTGGCACAATAATGTAGTTCCAAGTTCTATCGCTATGGTTTGTGTCCTATTGAAGTAGCCCCAAGCAGAGACTGACAAGAATCACTTTCATTGAAAGGGGTTCCCAAGCTACCAAAGACTACGAGTTTCCTGAAAACTCAGCAAATATTTTTTCACCCAATCTTGATGATAACTTGCAGGAAATGATCAGGACACCAATCCCACTTGGCTCACCAAATTTCATTCTTCTAGGTTAAACAGTTCCTTAGCAGTAACCGTTTCATGTTTAGGTTTCACTCTGTTTTCTCCTATATGGATACATGTAGTTGGAACTCTAAATCAAACACGATTTGTGCTAGCTCTTTGAAACTTGGCACAATAATGTAGTTCCAAGTTCTATTGCTATGGTTTGTGTGCTATTGAAGTAGCCCCAAGCAGAGACTGACGATAATAACTTTAATTGAAATGGGTTGCCAAGCTTCCAAAAAACTTCGAGTTTCCTGAAATCTCAGCAAAACATTTTTTCATCCAATCTTGATGATACTTCCATTTAATGATCAGTACACCAATCCCCCTTGGCTCACCAATTTCGTTTTTCTAGGTTAAACAGTTCCTTTGATGGAACCGTTTTCATGTTTAGGTTTCACTCTGTTTTCTCCTATATGGATACATGTATTTGGAACTCTAAATCAAACACGGTTTGTGCTAGCTCTTTGAAC
>NW_027552642.1:0-66161 GCF_045843805.1 Urocitellus parryii | reverse complement strand
CTGTAAGTATTCATCAAGATTGGGTGAAAAAAAATGTTTGCGGAGATTTCAGGAAACTCGTAGTTTTTTGGAAGCTTCGCTACCCCTTTCAATGAAAGTGATTCTCGTCAGTCTCTGCTTGGGGCTACTTCATAGGACACAAACCATAGCGATAGAACTTGGAACTACATTCTGGTGCCAAGTTTCAAAGAGATAGCACAAACCGTGTTTGATTTAGAGTTCCAACTACATGTATCCATATAGGAGAAAACAGAGTGAAACCTAAACATGAAAAACGGTTACTGCAAACCAACGGTTTAACCAAGAAGAACGAAATTTGGTGAGCCAAGTGGGATTGGTGTATGATCATTACCTGCAAGTATCATCAAGATTGGGTGAAAAAATGTTTGCTGAGATTTCAGGAAACTCGTACTTTTGGAAGCTTGGCAACCCCTTTCAATGAAAAGTGATTCTCGTCAGTCTCTGCTTGGGGCTACTTCAATAGGACACAAACCATAGCGATAGAACTTGGAACTACATTCTTGTGCCAAGTTTCAAAGAGCTAGCACAAACCGTGTTTGATTTAGAGTTCCAAATACATGTATCCATATAGGAGAAAACAGAGTTTAACCTAAACATGAAAACGGTTACTGCAAACGAACGGTTTAACCTAGAAGAAAGAAATTTGGTGAGCCAAGTGCGACTGGTGTACTGATCATTACCTGCCAGTATCATCAAGATTGGGTGAAAAATGTTTGCTGAGATTTCAGGAAACTCGTAGTTTTTTGGAAGCTTGGCAACCCATTTCATGAAAGTGATTCTCGTCAGTCTCTGCTTGTGGCTACTTCAATAGGACACAAACCATAGGGATAGAACGTGTAACTACATTATTTGTGCCAAGTTTCAAAGAGCTAGCACAAAACCGTGTTTGATTTAGAGTTCCAACTACATGTATCCATATAGGAGAAAACAGAGAGAAAACCTAAACATGAAAACGGTTACTGCAAACGAACGGTTTAACCAAGAAGAACGAAATTTGGTGAGCCAAGTGCGATTCCTGTACTGATCATTACCTGTAAGTATCATCAAGATTGGGTGAAAAAATGTTTGCTGAGATTTCAGGAAACTCGTAGTTTTTTGGAAGCTTGGCAACCCCTTTCAATGAAAGTGATTCTCGTCAGTCTCTGCTTGGGGCTACTTGAAGAGGACACAAACCAGAGCGATAGAACCTGGAACTACATTCTTGTGCCAAGTTTCATAGAGCTACCACAAACCATGTTTTATTTAGAGTTCCAACCACATGTATCCATATAGGAGAAAACAGAGTGAAACCTAAACATGAAAACGGTCACTGCAAACGAACGGTTTAAACCTAGAAGAAAGAAATTTGGTGAGCCAAGTGGGACTGGTGTTCTGATCATTACCTGACAGGATCATGAAGATTGGGTGAAAAAATGTGTGCTGAGATTTCAGGAAACTCGTAGTTTTTTGGAAGCTTGGCAACCCCTTTCAATGAAAGTGATTCTCGTCAGTCTCTATTGGGGCTACTCAATAGGACACAAACATAGGGATCGAACTTGGAACTACATTCTTGTGCCAAGTTTCAAAGAGCTAGCACAAACCGTGTTTGATTTAGAGTTCCAACTACATGTATCCATATAGGAGAAAACAGAGTGAAACCTAAACATGAAAACGGTTACTGCAAAACGAACGGTTTAACTAGAAGAAAGAAATTTGGTGAGCCATGTGGGACTGGTGTACTGATCATTACCTGCCAGTATCATCAAGATTGGGTGAAAAAATATTTGCTGAGATTTCAGGAAACTCATAGTTTTTTGGAAGCTTGGCAACCCCTTTCAATGAAAGTGATTCTCGTCAGTCTCTGCTTGGGGCTACTTTAGTACGACACAAACCATAGTGATAGAACCTGGAACTACATTATTGTGCCAAGATTCAAAAGCTAGCACAAACCGTGTTTGATTTGAGTTCCATCTACATGTATCCATATAGGAGAAAACAGAGTGAAACCTAAACATGAAAATGGTTACTGCAAAGGAACGGTTTTAACCTAGAAAGAACGAAATTTGGTGAGCCAATTGGGATTGGTGTACTGATCATTACCTGCCAGTATTATCAAGATTGGGTGAAAAAATGGTTGCTGAGATTTCAGGAAACTCGTAGTTTTTTAGAAGCTTGGCAACCCCTTTCAATTAAAGTGATTCTCGTCAGTCTCTGCTTGGGCTACTTCAATAGGACCCAAACCATAGCGATAGACCTGGAACTACATTATTGTGCCATGTTTCAAAGAGCTAGCACAAACCGTGTTTGATTTAGAGTTCCAACTACATGTATCCATATAGGAGAAAACTTTGTGAAACCTAAATATGAAAACGGTTACTGCAAAGGCACGGTTTAACCTAGAAGAACGAATTTTGGTGAGCCAAGTGCGATTCCTGTACTGATCATTACCTGTAAGTATCATCAAGATTGGGTGAAAAAATGTTTGCTGAGATTTCAGGAAACTCGTAGTTTTTTGGAAGCTTCGCTACCCTTCAATGAAAGTGATTCTCGTCAGTCTCTGCTTGGGGCTACTTCAATAGGACACAAACCATAGTGATAGAACTTGGAACTACATTCTTGTGCCAAGTTTCAAAGAGATAGCACAAACCGTGTTTGATTTAGAGTTCCAACTACATGTATCCATATAGGAGAAAACAGAGTGAAAACTAAACATGAAAACGGTTACTGCAAACGAAGGGTTTAACCAAGAAGAACGAAATTTGGTGAGCCAAGTGGGATTGGTGTACTGATCATTACCTGCAAGTATCATCAAGATTGGGTGAAAAAATGTTTGCTGAGATTTCAGGAAACTCGTACTTTTTGGAAGCTTGGCAACCCCTTTCAATGAAAGTGATTCTCGTCAGTCTCTGCTTGGGCCTACTTCAATAGGACACAAACCATAGCGATAGAACTTGGAACTACATTCTTGTACCAAGTTTTCAAAGAGCTAGTACAAACCGTGTTTGATTTAGAGTTCCAACTACATGTATCCATATAGGAGAAAACAGAGTGAAACCTAAACATGAAAACGGTTACTCCAAACGAACGGTTTAACCTAGAAGAACCGAAATTGAGTGAGCCAAGTGGGACTGCTGTACGGATCATTACCTGCCAGTATCATCAAGATTGGGTGAAAATAATGTTTCCTGAGATTTCAGGAAACTCGTAGTTTTTTGGATGCTTGGCAACCCCTTTCAATGAAAGTGATTCTCGTCAGTCTCTGCTTGGGGCTACTTCCGTACGGCACAAATCATAGCGATAGAACCTGTAACTACATTATTGTGCCAAGTTTCAAAGAGCTAGCACAACCGTGTTTGATTTAGAGTTCCAACTACATGTATCCATATAGGAGAAAACAGAGTGAAACCTAAACATGAAAACGGTTACTCCAAACGAACGGTTTAACCTAGAAGAACGAAATTGGGTGAGCCATGTGGGATTGGTGTACTGATCATTACCTGCCAGTATCATCAATATTGGGTGAAAAAATGTTTCCTGAGATTTAAGGAAACTCGTAGTTTTTTGGAAGCTTGGCAACCCCTTTCAATAAAAGTGATTCTCTTCAGTCTCTGCTTGGGGCTACTTCAATAGGACACAAACCATAGCGATAGAACTTGGAACTACATTCTTGTGCCAAGTTTC
Organism: Urocitellus parryii; assembly: GCF_045843805.1. Lineage (NCBI taxonomy): Eukaryota > Metazoa > Chordata > Mammalia > Rodentia > Sciuridae > Urocitellus > Urocitellus parryii. The sequence goes on along the minus strand of NW_027552642.1, from coordinate 62,480 downwards.
AAAGAGCTAGCACAAACCGTGTTTGATTTAGAGTTCCAACTACATGTATCCATATGGGAGAAAACAGAGTGAAACCTAAACATGAAAACGGTTACTGCAAACGAACGGTTTAACCTAGAAGAACGAAATTTGGTGAGCCAAGTGGGATTGGTGTACTGATCATTATCTGCCAGTATCATCAAGATTGGGTGAAAAAAATGGTTGCTGAGATTTCAGGAAACTCGTAGTTTTTTGGAAGCTTGGCAACCCCTTTCAATGAAAGTGATTCTCGTCAGTCTCTGCTTGTGGCTACTTCAATAGGACACAAAACCATAGTGATAGAAACTTGGAACATACAATCTTGTGCCAAGTTTCAATGAGCTAGCAAAAACCGTGTTTGATTTAGAGTTCCAATACATGTATCCATTTAGGAGAAAACAGAGTGGAACCTAAACATGAAAACGGTTACTGCAAACGAACGGTTTAACCTAGAAGAACAAAATTGTGTGAGCCAAGTGGGACTGGTGTACTGATCATTACGTGCCAGTATCATCAAGATTGGGTGAAAAAATGTTTGCTGAGATTTCAGGAAAATCGTAGTTTTTTGGAAGCTTGGCAACCCCTTTCAATGAAAGTGATTCTCGTCAGTCTCTGCTTGGGTTACTTGATAGAACACAAACCATAGCGATAGAACTTGGAACTACATTATTGTGCCAAGGTTCAAAGAGCTAGCACAAACCGTGTTTGATTTAGAGTTCCAACTACATGTATCCATATAGGAGAAAACAGAGTGAAACCTCAAAATAAAAACAGTTACTGAAAAGGAACGTTTAACCTAGAAGAACGAAATTTGGTGAGCCAAGTGGGAATGGTGTACTGATCATTATCTGCCAGTATCATCAAGATTGGGTGAAAAAAAAATGGTTGCTGAGATTTCAGGAAACTCGTAGATTTTAAGAAGCTTGGCAACCCCCTTTCAATGAAAGTGATTCTCGTCAGTCTTGCTTGGGGCTACTTCAATAGGACACAAACCATAGTGATAGAACTTGGAACTACATTCTTGTGCCATGTTTCAAAGAGCTAGCACAAACCGTGTTTGATTTAGAGTTCCAACTACATGTATCCATATAGGAGAAAACAGAGTGAAACCTAAACATGAAAACGGTTACTCCAAACGAACGGTTTAACCTAGAAGAACGAAATTGGGTGAGCCAAGTGGGATTGGTGTACTGATCATTACCTGCCAGTATCATCAAGATTGGGTGAAAAAATGTTTCCTGAGATTTCAGGAAACTCGTAGTTTTTGGAAGCTTGGCAACCCCTTTCAATGAAAGTGATTCTCGTCAGTCTCTGTTTGGGGCTACTTCAATAGGACACAAACCATAGTGATAGAACTTGGAACTAACCTTCTTGTGCCAAGTTTCAAAGAGCTAGCACAAACCGTGTTTGATTTTAGAGTTCCAACTACATGTATCCATATAGGAGAAAACAGAGTGAAACCTAAACATGAAAAACGGTTACTCCAAACGAACGGTTTAACCTAGAAGAACGAAATTGGGTGAGCCAAGTGGGATTGGTGTACTGATCATTACCTGCCAGTATTATCAAGATTGGGTGAAAAATGGTTGCTGAGATTTCAGGAACTCGTAGTTTTTGGAAGCTTGGCAACCCTTTCAATCAAAGTGACTCTCGTCAGTCTCTGCTTGGGACTACTTTAGTAGACACAACCATAGTGATAGAACCTGTAACTACATTATTGTGCCAAGTTTCAAAGAGCTAGCACAAACCGTGTTTGATTTAGAGTTCCAACTACATGTATCCATATAGGAGAAAAACAGAGTGAAACCTAAACATGAAAATGGTTACTGCAAAGGAACGGTTTAACCTTGAAGAACGAAATTTGGTGAGCCATGTGGGATTGTGTACTGATCATTACCTGCCAGTATTATCAAGATTGGGTGAAAAAATGTTTGCTGAGATTTCAGGAAACTCGTAGTTTTTTAGAAGCTTGGCAACCCTTTCAATTAAAGTGATTCTCGTCAGTCTCTGCTTGGGGCTACTTCAATAGGACCCAAACCATAGCGATAGACCCTGGAACTACATTATTGTGCCAAGTTTCAAAGAGCTAGCACAAACCGTGTTTGATTTAGAGTTCCAACTACATGTATCCATATAGGAGAAAACATTGTGAAACCTAAATATGAAAACGGTTACTGCAAAGGCACGGTTTAACCTAGAAGAACGAAATTTGGTGAGCCAAGTGCGATTCGTGTACTGATCATTACCAGCCAATATCATCAAGATTGGGTGAAAAAAATGTTTGCTGAGAATTCAGGAAACTCGTAGTTTTTTGGAAGCTTCGCAACCCCATTCAATGAAAGTGATTCTCGTCAGTCTCTCCTAGGGGCTACTTCAATAGGACACAAACCATAGCGATAGAACTTTGAACTACATTCTTGTGCCAAGTTTCAAAAGAGATAGCACAAACCGTGTTTGATTTAGAGTTCCAACTACATGTATCCATATAGGAGAAAACAGAGTGAAACCTAAACATGAAAACGGTTACTGCAAACGAACGGTTTAACCAAGAAGAACGAAATTTGGTGAGCCAAGTGGGTTGGTGTAGTGATCATTACCTGCAAGTATCATCAAGATTGGGTGAAAAAATGTTTGCTGAGATTTCAGGAAACTCGTTCTTTTGGAAGCTTGGCAACCCATTTCAATGAAATGATTCTCGTCAGACTCTGCTTGGGGCTACTTCAATAGACACAAACCATAGCGATAGAACTTGGAACTACATTCTTGTACCAAGTTTCAAAGAGCTAGCACAAACCGTGTTTGATTTAGATTCCAACTACATGTATCCATATAGGAGAAAACAGAGTGAAACCTAAACATGAAAACGGTTACTCCAAACGAACGGTTTAACCTAGAAGAACGAAATTGGGTGAGCCAAATGTGATTGGTGTACTGATCATTACCTGCCAGTATCATTAAAGAATTGGGTGAAAAATTGTTTCCTGAGATTTCAGGAAACTCGTAGTTTTTTGGAAGCTTGGCAACCCCTTTCAATGAAAGTGATTCTCGTCAGTCTCTGCATGGGGGCTACTTCAATAGGACACAAATCCATAGCGATAGAACTTGGAACTACATTCTTGTGCCAAGTTTCAAGAGCTAGCACAAACCGTGTTGATTTAGACTTCCAACTACATGTATCCATATAGGAGAAAACAGAGTGAAACCCTAAACATGAAAATGGTTACTGCAAACGAACGGTTTAACCTAGAAGAAAGAAATATGGTGAGCCAAGTGGGACTGGTGTACTGATCATTACCTGCCAGTATCATCAAGATTGGGTGAAAACATGTTTGCTGAGATTTCAGGAAACTCGTAGTTTTTTGGAAGCTTGGCAACCCATTTCAATGAAAGTGATTCTCGTCAATCTCTGCTTGGGGCAAACTTTAGTACGACACAAACCATAGTGATAGAACCTGGAACTACATTATTGTGCCAAGTTTCAAAGAGCTAGCACAAACCGTGTTTGATTTAGAGTTCCAACTACATGTATCCATTAGGAGAAAACAGAGTGAAACCTAAACATGAAAACGGTTACTGCAAACGAACGGTTTAACCAAGAAGAACGAAATTTGGTGAGCCAAGTGGGATTGGTGTACTGATCATTACCTGTAAGTATCAATCAAGATTGGGTGAAAAAATGTTGCTGAGATTTCAGGAAACTCGTAGTTTTTTGGAAGCTTGGCAAACCCCTTCAATGAAATGTGATTCTCGTCAGTCTCTATTGGGGCTACTCAATAGGACACAAACCATAGCGATCGAACTTGGAAATACATTCTTGTGCCAAGTTTCAAAGAGCTAGCACAAACCGTGTTTGATTTAGAGTTCCAACTACATGTATCCATATAGGAGAAAACAGAGTGAAACCTAAACATGAAAACGGTTACTGCAAAAGAACGGTTTAACCTAGAAGAAAGAAATTTGGTGAGCCAAGTGGGACTGGTGTACTGATCATTACCTGCCAGTATCATCAAGATTGGGTGAAAAAATTATTTGCTGAGATTTCAGGAAACTCATAGTTTTTGGAAGCTTGGCAACCCCTTTCAATGAAAGTGATTCTCGTCAGTCTCTGCTTGGGGCTACTTTAGTACGACACAAACCATAGTGATAGAACCTGGAACTACATTATTGTGCCAAGTTTCAAAGAGCTAGCACAAACCGTGTTTGATTTGAGTTCCAACTACATGTATCCATATAGGAGAAAACAGAGTGAAACCTAAACATGAAAATGGTTACTGCAAAGGAACGGTTTAACCTAGAAGAACGAAATTTGGTGAGCCAATTGGGATTGGTGTACTGATCATTACCTGCCAGTATTATCAAGATTGGGTGAAAAAATGGTTGCTGAGATTTCAGGAAAATCGTAGTTTTTTAGAAGCTTGGCAACCCCTTTCAATTAAAGTGATTCTCGTCAGTCTCTGCGTGGGGCTACTTCAATAGGACCCAAACCATAGCGATAGACCCTGGAACTACATTATTGTGACATGTTTCAAAGAGCTAGCACAAACCGTGTTTGATTTAGAGTTCCAACTACATGTATCCATATAGGAGAAAACTTTGTGAAACCTAAATATGAAAACGGTTACTGCAAAGGCACGGTTTAACCTAGAAGAACGAAATTTGGTGAGCCAAGTGCGATTCCTGTACTGATCATTACCTGTAAGTATCATCAAGATTGGGTGAAAAAATGTTTGCTGAGATTTCAGGAAACTCATACTTTTTGGAAGCTTGGCAACCCCTTTCAATGAAAGTGATTCTCGTCAGTCTCTGCTTGGGCCTACTTCAATAGGACACAATCCATAGTGATAGAACTTGGAACTACATTCTTGTACCAAGTTTCAAAGAGCTAGCACAAACCGTGTTTGATTTAGAGTTCCAACTACATGTATCCATATAGGAGAAAACAGAGTGAAACCTAAACATGAAAACGGTTACTCCAAACGAACGGTTTAACCTAGAAGAACGAAATTGGGTGAGCCAAGTGGGATTGGTGCACTGATCATTACCTGAAAGTATCATCAAGATTGGGTGAAAAATGTTTGCTGAGATTTCAGGAAACTCGTAGTTTTTTGGATGCTTGGCAACCCCTTTCAATGAAAGTGATTCTCGTCTCTCTCTGCTTGGGGCTACTTCAATAGGACACAAACCATAGCGATAGAACTTGGAACTACATTCTGGTGCCAAGTTTCAAAGAGAGAGCACAAACCGTGTTTGATTTAGAGTTCCAAGTACATGTATCCATATAGGAGAAAACAGAGTGAAACCTAAACATGAAAACGGTTACTGCAAACGAACGGTTTAACCTAGAAGAAAGAAATTTGGTGAGCCAAGTGGGATTGGTGTACTGATCATTACCAGAAGGTATCATCAAGATGGGTGAAAAAATGTTTGCTGAGATTTCAGGAACTCGTAGGTTTTTTGGAAGCTTGGCAACCCCTTCAATGAAAGTGATTCTCGTCAGTCTCTGCTTGGGGTTACTTGAATAGAACACAAACCATAGCGATAGAACTTGGAACTACATTATTGTGCCAAGGTTCATAGAGCTATCACAAACCGTGTTTGATTTAGAGTTCCAACTACATGTATCCATATAGGAGAAAACAGAGTGAAACCTCAAAATAAAAACTGTTACTGCAAACGAACGGTTTAACCTAGAAGAAAGAAATTTGGTGAGCCAAGTGGGACTGGTGTACTGATCATTACTGCCACTATCATCAAGATTGGGTGAAAAAATATTTGCTGAGATTTCAGGAAACTCATAGTTTTTTGGAAGCTTGGCAACCCCTTTCAATGAAAGTGATTCTCGTCAGTCTCTGCTTGGGGCTACTTAATACGACACCAAACATAGTGATAGAATCTGGAACTAATTATTGTGCCAAGTTTCAAAGAGCTAGCACAAACCGTGTTTGATTTGATTTCCAACTACATGTATCCATATAGGAGAAAACAGAGTGAAACCTAAACATGAAAATGGTTACTGCAAAGGAACGGTTTAACCTAGAAGAACGAAATTTGGTGAGCCAATTGGATTGGTGTACTGATCATTACCTGCCAGTATTATCAAGATTGGGTGAAAAAATGGTTGCTGAGATTTCAGGAAACTCGTAGTTTTTTAGAAGCTTGGCAACCCCTTTCAATTAAAGTGATTCTCGTCAGTCTCTGCTTGGGGCTACTTCAATAGGACCCAAACCATAGCGATAGACCCTGGAACTACATTATTGTGCCATGTTTCAAAGAGCTAGCACAAACTGTGTTTGATTTAGAGTTTCCAACTACATGTATCCATATAGGAGAAAACTTTGAGAAACCTAAATATGAAAACGGTTACTGCAAAGGCACGGTTAACCTAGAAGAACGAATTTTGGTGAGCCAAGTGTGATTCCTGTACTGATCATTACCTGTAAGTATCATCAAGATTGGGTGAAAAAATGTTTGCGGAGATTTCAGGAAACTCGTAGTTTTTTGGAAGCTTCGCTACCCCTTTCAATGAAAGTGATTCTCGTCAGTCTCTGCTTGGGGCTACTTCAATAGGACACAAACCATAGCGATAGAACTTGGAACTACATTCTGGTGCCAAGTTTCAAAGAGATAGCACAAACCGTGTTTGATTTAGAGTTCCAACTACATGTATCCATATAGGAGAAAACAGAGTGAAAACCTAAACATGAAAACGGTTACTGCAAACCAACGGTTTAACCAGAAGAACGAAATTTGGTGAGCCAAGTGGGATTGGTGTACTGATCATTACCTGCAAGTATCATCAAGATTGGGTGAAAAAATGTTTGCTGAGATTTCAGGAAACTCGTACTTTTTGGAAGCTTGGCAACCCCTTTCAATGAAAGTGATTCTCGTCAGTCTCTGCTTGGGGCTACTTCAATAGGACACAAACCATAGCGATAGAACTTGGAACTACATTCTTGTGCCAAGTTTCAAAGAGCTAGCACAAACCGTGTTTGATTTAGAGTTCCAAATACATGTATCCATATAGGAGAAAACAGAGTTTAACCTAAACATGAAAACGGTTACTGCAAACGAACGGTTTAACCTAGAAGAAAGAAATTTGGTGAGCCAAGTGCGACTGGTGTACTGATCATTACCTGCCAGTATCATCAAGATTGGGTGAAAAAATGTTTGCTGAGATTTCAGGAAACTCGTAGTTTTTTGGAAGCTTGGCAACCCATTTCAATGAAAGTGATTCTCGTCAGTCTCTGCTTGTGGCTACTTCAATAGGACACAAACCATAGGATAGAACCTGTAACTACATTATTGTGCCAAGTTTCAAAGAGCTAGCACAAACCGTGTTTGATTTAGAGTTCCAACTACATGTATCCATATAGGAGAAAACAGAGAGAAACCTAAACATGAAAACGGTTACTGCAACGAACGGTTTAACCAAGAAGAACGAAATTTGGTGAGCCAAGTGCGATTCCTGTACTGATCATTACCTGTAAGTATCATCAAGATTGGGTGAAAAAATGTTTGCTGAGATTTCAGGAAACTCGTAGTTTTTTGGAAGCTTGGCAACCCCTTTCAATGAAAGTGATTCTCGTCAGTCTCTGCTTGGGGCTACTTGAAGAGGACACAAACCAGAGCGATAGAACCTGGAACTACATTCTTGTGCCAAGTTTCATAGAGCTACCACAAACCATGTTTTATTTAGAGTTCAACCACATGTATCCATATAGGAGAAAACAGAGTGAAACCTAAACATGAAAACGGTCACTGCAAACGAACGGTTTAACCTAGAAGAAAAGAAATTTGGTGAGCCAAGTGGGACTGGTGTTCTGATCATTACCTGACAGGATCATGAAGATGGGGTGAAAAAATGTGTGCTGAGATTTCAGGAAACTCGTAGTTTTTTGGAAGCTTGGCAACCCCTTTCAATGAAAGTGATTCTCGTCAGTCTCTTTTGGGGCTTCTCAATAGGACACAAACCATAGGGATCGAACTTGGAACTACATTCTTGTGCCAAGTTTCAAAGAGCTAGCACAAACCGTGTTTGATTAGAGTTCCAACTACATGTATCCATATAGGAGAAAACAGAGTGAAACCTAAACATGAAAACGGTTACTGCAAACGAACGGTTTAACCTAGAAGAAAGAAATTTTGGTGAGCCATGTGGGACTGGGTACTGATCATTACCTGCCAGTATCATCAAGATGGGTGAAAAAATATTTGCTGAGATTTCAGGAAACTCATAGTTTTTTGGAAGCTTGGCAACCCCTTTCAATGAAAGTGATTCTCGTCAGTCTCTGCTTGGGGCTACTTTAGTACGACACAAACCATAGTGATAGAACCTGGAACTACATTATTGTGCCAAGATTCAAAAGCTAGCACAAACCGTGTTTGATTTGAGTTCCATCTACATGTATCCATATAGGAGAAAACAGAGTGAAACCTAAACATGAAAATGGTTACTGCAAAGGAACGGTTTAACCTAGAAGAACGAAATTTGGTGAGCCAATTGGGATTGGTGTACTGATCATTACCTGCCAGTATTATCAAGATTGGGTGAAAAAATGGTTGCTGAGATTTCAGGAAACTCGTAGTTTTTTAGAAGCTTGGCAACCCCTTTCAATTAAAGTGATTCTCGTCAGTCTCTTCTTGGGGCTACTTCAATAGGACCCAAACCATAGCGATAGACCTGGAACTACATTATTGTGCCATGTTTCAAAGAGCTAGCACAAACCGTGTTTGATTTAGAGTTCCAACTACATGTATCCATATAGGAGAAAACTTTGTGAAACCTAAATATGAAAACGGTTACTGCAAAGGCACGGTTTAACCTAGAAGAACGAATTTTGGTGAGCCAAGTGCGATTCCTGTACTGATCATTACCTGTAAGTATCATCAAGATTGGGTGAAAAAATGTTTGCTGAGATTTCAGGAAACTCGTAGTTTTTTGGAAGCTTCGCTACCCTTTCAATGAAAGTGATTCTCGTCAGTCTCTGCTTGGGGCTACTTCAATAGGACACAAACCATAGTGATAGAACTTGGAACTACATTCTTGTGCCAAGTTTCAAAGAGATAGCACAAACCGTGTTTGATTTAGAGTTCCAACTACATGTATCCATATAGGAGAAAACAGAGTGAAACCTAAACATGAAAAACGGTTACTGCAAACGAAGGGTTTAACCAAGAAGAACGAAATTTGGTGAGCCAAGTGGGATTGGTGTACTGATCATTACCTGCAAGTATCATCAAGATTGGGTGAAAAAATGTTTGCTGAGATTTCAGGAAACTCGTACTTTTTGGAAGCTTGGCAACCCCTTTCAATGAAAGTGATTCTCGTCAGTCTCTGCTTGGGCCTACTTCAATAGGACACAAACCATAGCGATAGAACTTGGAACTACATTCTTGTACCAAGTTTCAAAGAGCTAGTACAAACCCTGTTTGATTTAGAGTTCCAACTACATGTATCCATATAGGAGAAAACAGAGTGAAACCTAAACATGAAAACGGTTACTCCAAACGAACGGTTTAACCTAGAAGAACGAAATTGAGTGAGCCAAGTGGGACTGCTGTACGGATCATTACCTGCCAGTATCATCAAGATTGGGTGAAAAAATGTTTCCTGAGATTTCAGGAAACTCGTAGTTTTTTGGATGCTTGGCAACCCCTTTCAATGAAAGTGATTCTCGTCAGTCTCTGCTTGGGGCTACTTGAAGAGGACACAAACCAGAGCGATAGAACCTGGAACTACATTCTTGTGCCAAGTTTCAAAGAGCTAGCACAAACCGTTTTTGATTTAGAGTTCCAACTACATGTATCCATATAGGAGAAAACAGAGAGAAACCTAAACATGAAAGCGGATACTGCAAACGAACGGTTTAACCTAGAAGAAAGAAATTTGGTGAGCCAAGTGGGACTGGTGTACTGATCATTACCTGAGACTATCATCAAGATTGGGTGAAAAAACGTTTGCTGAGATTTCAGGAAACTCGTAGTTTTTTGGAAGCTTGGTAACCCCTTTCAATGAAAGTTATTCTCGTCAGTCTCTGCTTGGGGCTACTTCCGTACGGCACAAATCATAGCGATAGAACCTGTAACTACATTATTGTGCCAAGTTCAAAAAGCTAGCACAAACCGTGTTTGATTTAGAGTTCCAACTACATGTATCCATATAGGAGAAAACAGAGTGAAACCAAAAAATGAAAACGGCTACTGGAAACGAACGGTTTAACCTGGAAGAAAGAAATTTGGTGAGCCAAGTGGGACTGGTGTACTGATCATTACCTGCCAGTATCATCAAGATTGGGTTAAAAAATGTTTGCTGAGATTTCAGAAAACTCGTAGTTTTTTAGAAGCTTGGCAACCCCTTTCAATGAAAGTGATTCTCGTCAGTCTCTGCTTGGCGCTACTTCAATAGGACACAAACCATAGCGATAGAACTTGGAACTACATTCTTGTGCCAAGTGTCAAAGAGCTAGCACAAACCGTGTTTGATTTAGAGTTCCAACTACATGTATCCATATAGGAGAAAACAGAGTGAAACCTAAACATGAAAACGGTTACTGCAAACGAACGGTTTAACCAAGAAGAACGAAATTGGGTGAGCCAAGTGGGATTGTTGTACTGATCATTACCTGCAAGTATCATCAAGATTTGGTGAAGAAATGTTTGCTGAGATTTCAGGAAACTCGTACTTTTTGGAAGCTTGGCAACCCCTTTCAATGAAAGTGATTCTCGTCAGTTTCTGCTTGGGGCTACTTCAATAGGACACAAACCATAGCGATAGAACTTGGAACTACATTCTTGTGCCAAGTTTCAAAGAGCTAGCACAAACCGTGTTTGATTTAGAGTTCCAACTACATGTATCCATATGGGAGAAAACAAAGTGAAAACTAAACATGAAAACGGTTACTGCAAACGAACGGTTTAACCAAGAAGAACGAAATTGGGTGAGCCAAGTGGGATTGTTGTACAGATCATTACCTGCAAGTATCATCAAGATTGGGTGAAAAAATGTTTGCTGAGATTTCAGGAAACTCGTACTTTTTGGAAGCTTGGCAACCCCTTTCAATGAAAGTGATTCTCGTCAGTTTCTGCTTGGGGCTACTTCAATAGGACACAAACCATAGCGATAGAACTTGGAACTACATTCTTGTGCCAAGTTTCAAAGAGCTAGCCCAAACCGTGTTTGATTTAGAGTTCCAACTACATGTATCCATATGGGAGAAAACAAAGTGAAAACTAAACATCAAAACAGTTACTGCAAACGAACGGTTTAAGCTAGAAGAACGAAATTGGGTGAGCCAAGTGGGATTGGTGTACTGATCATTATCTGCCAGTATCATCAAGATTGGGTGAAAAAAATGGTTGCTGAGATTTCAGGAAACTCGTAGATTTTTGGAAGCTTGGCAACCCCTTTCAATGAAAGTGATTCTCGTCAGTCTCTGCTTGGGGCTACTTGAAGAGGACACAAACCAGAGCGATAGAACCTGGAACTACATTCTTGTGCCAAGTTTCAAAGAGCTAGCACAAACCGTTTTTGATTTAGAGTTCCAACTACATGTATCCATATAGGAGAAAACAGAGTGAAACCTAAACATGAAAGCGGATACTGCAAACGAACGGTTTAACCTAGAAGAAAGAAATTTGGTGAGCCAAGTGGGACTGGTGTACTGATCATTACCTGAGAGTATCATCAAGATTGGGTGAAAAAACGTTTGCTGAGATTTCAGGAAACTCGTAGTTTTTTGGAAGCTTGGTAACCCCTTTAAATGAAAGTTATTCTCGTCAGTCTCTGCTTGGGGCTACTTCCGTAGGACACAAATCATAGCGATAGAACCTGTAACTACATTATTGTGCCAAGTTTCAAAAAGCTAGCACAAACCGTGTTTGATTTAGAGTTCCAACTACATGTATCCATGTAGGAGAAAACAGAGTGAAACCTAAAAATGAAAACGGTTACTCCAAACGAACGGTTTAACCTAGAAGAACGAAATTGGGTGAGCCAAGTGGGATTGGTGTACTGATCATTACCTGCCAGTATCATCAAGATTGGGTGAAAAAATGTTTGCTGAGATTTCAGGAAACTCGTAGTTTTTTGGAAGCTTGGCAACCCCTTTCAATGAAAGTGATTCTCGTCAGTCTCTGCTTTGGGCTACTTGAAGAGGACACAAACCAGAGCGATAGAACCTGGAACTACATTCTTGTGCCAAGTTTCATAGAGCTACCACAAACCATGTTTTATTTAGAGTTCCAACCACATGTATCCATATAGGAGAAAACAGAGTGAAACCTAAACATGAAAACGGTCACTGCAAACGAACGGTTTAACCTAGAAGAAAGAAATTTGGTGAGCCAAGTGGGACTGGTGTACTGATCATTACCTGAGAGTATCATCAAGATTGGGTGAAAAAACGTTTGCTGAGATTTCAGGAAACTCGTAGTTTTTTGGAAGCTTGGTAACCCCTTTAAATGAAAGTTATTCTCGTCAGTCTCTGCTTGGGGCTACTTCCGTACGACACAAATCATAGCGATAGAACCTGTAACTACATTATTGTGCCAAGTTTCAAAAAGCTAGCACAAACCGTGTTTGATTTAGAGTTCCAACTACATGTATCCATATAGGAGAAAACAGAGTGAAACCAAAAAATGAAAACGGCTACTGGAAACGAACGGTTTAACCTAGAAGAAAGAAATTTGGTGAGCCAAGTGGGACTGGTGCACTATCATTACCTGAGAGTATCATCAAGATTGGGTGAAAAAATGTTTGCTGAGATTTCAGGAAACTCGTAGTTTTTTTGGAAGCTTGGCAACCCCATTCAATGAAAGTGATTCTCGTCAGTCTCTGCTTGGGGCTACTTCAGTATGACACAAACCATAGCGATAGAACCTGGAACTACATTCTTTTGCCAAGTTTCAAAGAGCTAGCACAAACCGTGTTTGATTTAGAGTTCCAACTACATGTATCCATATAGGAGAAAACAGAGTGAAACCTAAAAATGAAAACGGTTACTGCAAAGGAACGGTTTAACCTAGAAGAACGAAATTGGGTGAGCCAAGTGGGATTGTTGTACTGATCATTACCTGCCAGTATCATCAAGATTGGGTTAAAAAATGTTTGCTGAGATTTCAGGAAACTCGTAGTTTTTTAGAAGCTTGGCAACCCCTTTCAATGAAAGTGATTCTCGTCAGTCTCTGGCTTGGCGCTACTTCAATAGGACACAAACCATAGCGATAGAACTTGGAACTACATTCTTGTGCCAAGTTTCAAAGAGCTAGCACAAACCATGTTTGATTTAGAGTTCCAACTACATGTATCCATATAGGAGAAAACAGAGTGAAACCTAAACATGAAAACGGTTACTGCAAACGAACGGTTTAACCAAGAAGAACGAAATTGGGTGAGCCAAGTGGATGGTTGTCCTGATCATTACCTGCAAGTATCATCAAGATTGGGTGAAAAAATGTTTGCTGAGATTTCAGGAAACTCGTACTTTTTGGAAGCTTGGCAACCCCTTTCAATGAAAGTGATTCTCGTCAGTTTCTGCTTGGGGCTACTTCAATAGGACACAAACCATAGTGATAGAACTTGGAACTACATTCTTGTGCCAAGTTTCAAAGAGCTAGCACAAACCGTGTTTGATTTAGAGTTCCAACTACATGTATCCATATGGGAGAAAACAAAGTGAAAACTAAACATGAAAACGGTTACTGCAAACGAACGGTTTAACCAAGAAGAACGAAATTGGGTGAGCCAAGTGGATTGTTGTACTGATCATTACCTGCAAGTATCATCAAGATTGGGTGAAAAAATGTTTGCTGAGATTTCAGGAAACTCGTACTTTTTGGAAGCTTGGCAACCCCTTTCAATGAAAGTGATTCTCGTCAGTTTCTGCTTGGGGCTACTTCAATAGGACACAAACCATAGCGATAGAACTTGGAACTACATTCTTGTGCCAAGTTTCAAAGAGCTAGCCCAAACCGTGTTTGATTTAGAGTTCCAACTACATGTATCCATATGGGAGAAAACAAAGTGAAAACTAAACATCAAAACGGTTACTGCAAACGAACGGTTTAAGCTAGAAGAACGAAATTGCGTGAGCCAAGTGGGATTGGTGTCCTGATCATTACCTGCCAGTATCATCAAGATTGGGTGAAAAAATGGTTGCTGAGATTTCAGGAAACTCGTAGTTTTTTGGAAGCTTGGCAACCCCTTTCAATGAAAGTGATTCTCGTCAGTCTCTGCTTGGGGCTACTTCCATACGACACAAATCATAGCGATAGAACCTGTAACTACATTATTGTGCCAAGTTTCAAAAAGCTAGCACAAACCGTGTTTGATTTAGAGTTCCAACTACATGTATCCATATGGGAGAAAACAGAGTGAAACCAAAAAATGAAAACGGCTACTGGAAACGAACGGTTTAAGCTAGAAGAACGAAATTGGGTGAGCCAAGTGGGATTGGTGTACTGATCATTATCTGCCAGTATCATCAAGATTGGGGTGAAAAAAATGGTTGCTGAGATTTCAGGAAACTCGTAGATTTTTGGAAGCTTGGCAACCCCTTTCAATGAAAGTGATTCTCGTCAGTCTCTGCTTGTGGCTACTTCAATAGGACACAATCCATAGTGATAGAACTTGGAACTACATTCTTGTGCCAAGTTTCAAAGAGCTAGCACAAACCGTGTTTGATTTAGAGTTCCAACTACATGTATCCATATAGGAGAAAACAGAGTGAAACCTAAACATGAAAGCGGATACTGCAAACGAACGGTTTAACCTAGAAGAAAGAAATTTGGTGAGCCAAGTGGGGACTGGTGTACTGATCATTACCTGAGAGTATCATCAAGATTGGGTGAAAAAACGTTTGCTGAGATTTCAGGAAACTCGTAGTTTTTTGGAAGCTTGGTAACCCCTTTCAATGAAAGTTATTCTCGTCAGTCTCTGCTTGGGGCAAGTTCCGTACGACACAAATCATAGCGATAGAACCTGTAACTACATTATTGTGCCAAGTTTCAAAAAAGCTAGCACAAACCGTGTTTGATTTAGAGATCCAACTACATGTATCCATATAGGAGAAAACAGAGTGAAACCAAAAAATGAAAACGGCTACTGGAAACGAACAGTTTAACCTAGAAGAAAGAAATTTGGTGAGCCAAGTGGGACTGGTGTACTGATCATTACCTGCCAGTATCATCAAGATTGGGTTAAAAAATGTTTGCTGAGATTTCAGAAAACTCGTAGTTTTTTAGAAGCTTGGCAACCCCTTTCAATGAAAGTGATTCTCGTCAGTTTCTGCTTGGGGCTACTTCAATAGGACACAAACCATAGCGATAGAACTTGGAACTACATTCTTGTGCCAAGTTTCAAAGAGCTAGCACAAACCGTGTTTGATTTAGAGTTCCAACTACATGTATCCATATAGGAGAAAACAGAGTGAAACCTAAACATGAAAACGGTTACTGCAAACGAACGGTTTAACCAACAAGAACGAAATTGGGTGAGCCAAGTGGGATTGTTGTACTGATCATTACCTGCAAGTATCATCAAGATTGGGTGAAAAAATGTTTGCTGAGATTTCAGGAAACTCGTACTTTTTGGAAGCTTGGCAACCCCTTTCAATGAAAGTGATTCTCGTCAGTTTCTGCTTGGGGCTACTTCAATAGGACACAAACCATAGCGATAGAACTTGGAACTACATTCTTGTGCCAAGTTTCAAAGAGCTAGCACAAACCGTGTTTGATTTAGAGTTCCAACTACATGTATCCATATGGGAGAAAACAAAGTGAAAACTAAACATGAAAACGGTTACTGCAAACGAACGGTTTAACCAAGAAGAACGAAATTGGGTGAGCCAAGTGAGATTGTTGTACTGATCATTACCTGCAAGTATCATCAAGATTGGGTGAAAAAATGTTTGCTGAGATTTGAGGAAACTCGTACTTTTTGGAAGCTTGGCAACCCCTTTCAATTAAAGTGATTCTCGTCAGTTTCTGCTTGGGGCTACTTCAATAGGACACAAACCATAGCGATAGAACTTGGAACTACATTCTTGTGCCAAGTTTCAAAGAGCTAGCCCAAACCGTGTTTGATTTAGATTTCCAACTACATGTATCCATATGGGAGAAAACCAAGTGAAAACTAAACATCAAAACGGTTACTGCAAACGAACGGTTTAAGCTAGAAGAACGAAATTGGGTGAGCCAAGTGGGATTGGTGTACTGATCATTATCTGCCAGTATCATCAAGATTGGGTGAAAAACATGTTTGCTGAGATTTCAGGAAACTCGTAGTTTTTTGAAAGCTTGGCAACCCTTTCAATGAAAGTGATTCTCGTCAGTCTCTGCTTGGGGCAAGTTCCGTACGACACAAATCATAGCGATAGAACCTGTAACTACATTATTGTGCCAAGTTTCAAAAAGCTAGCACAAACCGTGTTTGATTTAGAGTTCCAACTACATGTATCCATATAGGAGAAAACAGAGTGAAACCAAAAAATGAAAACGGCTACTGGAAACGAACGGTTTAACCTAGAAGAAAGAAATTTGGTGAGCCAAGTGGGACTGGTGTACTGATCATTACCTGACAGTATCATCAAGATTGGGTGAAAAAATGTTTGCTGAGATTTCAGGAAACTCGTAGTTTTTTTGGAAACTTGGCAACCCCATTCAATGAAAGTGATTCTCGTCAGTCTCTGCTTGGGGCTACTTCAGTACGACACAAACCATAGCGATAGAACCTGGAACTACATTCTTTTGCCAAGTTTCAAAGAGCTAGCACAAACCGTGTTTGATTTAGAGTTCCAACTACATGTATCCATATAGGAGAAAACAGAGTGAAACCTAAAAAAGAAAACGGTTACTCCAAACGAACGGTTTAACCTAGAAGAACGAAATTGGGTGAGCCAAGTGGGATTGGTGTACTGATCATTACCTGCCAGTATCATCAAGATTGGGTGAAAAAATGTTTGCTGAGATTTCAGGAAACTCGTAGTTTTTTGGAAGCTTGGCAACCCCTTTCAATGAAAGTGATTCTCGTCAGTCTCTGCTTTGGGCTACTTGAAGAGGACACAAACCAGAGCGATAGAACCTGGAACTACATTCTTGTGCCAAGTTTCATAGAGCTACCACAAACCATGTTTTAGTTAGAGTTCCAACCACATGTATCCATATAGGAGAAAACAGAGTGAAACCTAAACATGAAAACGGTCACTGCAAACGAACGGTTTAACCTAGAAGAAAGAAATTTGGTGAGCCAAGTTGGGACTGGTGTACTGATCATTACCTGAGAGTATCATCAAGATTGGGTGAAAAAACGTTTGCTGAGATTTCAGGAAACTCGTAGTTTTTTGGAAGCTTGGTAACCCCTTTAAATGAAAGTTATTCTCGTCAGTCTCTGCTTGGGGCTACTTCCGTACGACACAAATCATAGCGATAGAACCTGTAACTACATTATTGTGAGAAGTTTCAAAAAGCTAGCACAAACCGTGTTTGATTTAGAGTTCCAACTACATGTATCCATATAGGAGAAAACAGAGTGAAACCAAAAAATGAAAACGGCTACTGGAAACGAACGGTTTAACCTAGAAGAAAGAAATTTGGTGAGCCAAGTGGGACTGGTGTACTGATCATTACCTGAGAGTATCATCAAGATTGGGTGAAAAAATGTTTGCTGAGATTTCAGGAAACTCGTAGTTTTTTTGGAAGCTTGGCAACCCCATTCAATGAAAGTGATTCTCGTCAGTCTCTGCTTGGGGCTACTTCAGTATGACACAAACCATAGCGATAGAACCTGGAACTACATTCTTTGCCAAGTTTCAAAGAGCTAGCACAAACCGTGTTTGATTTAGAGTTCCAACTACATGTATCCATATAGGAGAAAACAGAGTGAAACCTAAAAATCAAAACGGTTACTGCAAAGGAACGGTTTAACCTAGAAGAACGAAATTGGGTGAGCCAAGTGGGATTGTTGTACTGATCATTACCTGCCAGTATCATCAAGATTGGGTTAAAAAATGTTTGCTGAGATTTCAGGAAACTCGTAGTTTTTTAGAAGCTTGGCAACCCCTTTCAATGAAAGTGATTCTCGTCAGTCTCTGCTTGGCGCTACTTCAATAGGACACAAACCATAGCGATAGAACTTGGAACTACATTCTTGTGCCAAGTTTCAAAGAGCTAGCACAAACCGTGTTTGATTTAGAGTTCCAACTACATGTATCCATATAGGAGAAAACAGAGTGAAACCTAAAAATGAAAACGGTTACTCCAAACGAACGGTTTAACCAAGAAGAACGAAATTGGGTGAGCCAAGTGGGATTGTTGTACTGATAATTACCTGCAAGTATCATCAAGATTGGGTGAAAAAATGTTTGCTGAGATTTCAGGAAACTCGTACTTTTTGGAAGCTTGGCAACCCCTTTCAATGAAAGTGATTCTCGTCAGTTTCTGCTTGGGGCTACTTCAATAGGACACAAACCATAGCGATAGAACTTGGAACTACATTCTTGTGCCAAGTTTCAAAGAGCTAGCCCAAACCGTGTTTGATTTAGAGTTCCAACTACATGTATCCATATGGGAGAAAACCAAGTGAAAACTAAACATCAAAACGGTTACTGCAAACGAACGGTTTAAGCTAGAAGAACGAAATTGGGTGAGCCAAGTGGGATTGGTGTACTGATCATTATCTGCCAGTATCATCAAGATTGGGTGAAAAAAATGGTTGCTGAGATTTCAGGAAACTCGTAGATTTTTGGAAGCTTGGCAACCCCTTTCAATGAAAGTGATTCTCGTCAGTCTCTGCTTGTGGCTACTTCAATAGGACACAAACCATAGTGATAGAACTTGGAACTACATTCTTGTGCCAAGTTTCAAAGAGCTAGCACAAACCGTGTTTGATTTAGAGTTCCAACTACATGTATCCATATAGGAGAAAACAGAGTGGAACCTAAACATGAAAACGGTTACTCCAAACGAACGGTTTAACCTAGAAGAAGGAAATTGGGTGAGCCAAGTGGGATTGGTGTCCTGATCATTACCTGCCAGTATCATCAAGATTGGGTGAGAAAATGGTTGCTGAGATTTCAGGAAACTCGTACTTTTTGGAAGCTTGGCAACCCCTTTCAATGACAGTGATTCTCGTCAGTTTCTGCTTGGGGCTACTTCAATAGGACACAAACCATAGCGATAGAACTTGGAACTACATTCTTGTGCCAAGTTTCAAAGGAGCTAGCCCAAACCGTGTTTGATTTAGAGTTCCAACTACATGTATCCATATGGGGAGAAAACCAAGTGAAAACTAAACATCAAAACGGTTACTGCAAACGAACGGTTTAAGCTAGAAGAACGAAATTGGGTGAGCCAAGTGGGATTGGTGTACTGATCATTATCTGCCAGTATCATCAAGATTGGGTGAAAAAAATGGTTGCTGAGATTTCAGGAATCTCGTAGATTTTTGGATGCTTGGCAACCCCTTTCAATGAAAGTGATTCTCGTCAGTTTCTGCTTGGGGCTACTTCAATAGGACACAAACCATAGCGATAGAACTTGGAACTACATTCTTGTGCCAAGTTTCAAAGAGCTAGCACAAACCGTGTTTGATTTAGAGTTCCAACTACATGTATCCATATAGGAGAAAACAGAGTGGAACCTAAACATGAAAACGGTTACTCCAAACGAACGGTTTTACCTAGAAGAAGGAAATTGGGTGAGCCAAGTGGGATTGGTGTCCTGATCATTACCTGCCAGTATCATCAAGATTGGGTGAAAAAATGGTTGCTGAGATTTCAGGAAACTCGTAGTTTTTTGGAAGCTTGGCAACCCCTTTCAATGAAAGTGATTCTCGTCAGTCTCTGCTTGGGGCTACTTGAAGAGGACACAAACCAGAGCGATAGAACCTGGAACTACATTCTTGTGCCAAGTTTCAAAGAGCTAGCACAAACCGTTTTTGATTTAGAGTTCCAACTACATGTATCCATATAGGAGAAAACAGAGTGAAACCTAAACATGAAAGCGGATACTGCAAACGAACGGTTTAACCTAGAAGAAAGAAATTTGGTGAGCCAAGTGGGACTGGTGTACTGATCATTACCTGAGAGTATCATCAAGATTGGGTGAAAAAACGTTTGCTGAGATTTCAGGAAACTCGTAGTTTTTTGGAAGCTTGGTAACCCCTTTCAATGAAAGTTATTCTCGTCAGTCTCTGCTTGGGGCTACTTCCGTACGACACAAATCATAGCGATAGAACCTGTAACTACATTATTGTGCCAAGTTTCAAAAAGCTAGCACAAACCATGTTTGATTTAGAGTTCCAACTACATGTATCCATATAGGAGAAAACAGAGTGAAACCAAAAAATGAAAACGGCTACTGGAAACGAACGGTTTAACCTAGAAGAAAGAAATTTGGTGAGCCAAGTGGGACTGGTGTACTGATCATTACCTGAGAGTATCATCAAGATTGGGTGAAAAAATGTTTGCTGAGATTTCAGGAAACTCGTAGTTTTTTTGGAAGCTTGGCAACCCCATTCAATGAAAGTGATTCTCGTCAGTCTCTGCTTGGGGCTACTTCAGTACGACACAAACCATAGCGATAGAACCTGGAACTACATTCTTTTGCCAAGTTTCAAAGAGCTAGCACAAACCGTGTTTGATTTAGAGTTCCAACTACATGTATCCATATAGGAGAAAACAGAGTGAAACCTAAAAATGAAAACGGTTACTCCAAACGAACGGTTTAACCAAGAAGAACGAAATTGGGTGAGCCAAGTGGGATTGTTGTACTGATAATTACCTGCAAGTATCATCAAGATTGGGTGAAAAAATGTTTGCTGAGATTTCAGGAAACTCGTACTTTTTGGAAGCTTGGCAACCCCTTTCAATGAAAGTGATTCTCGTCAGTTTCTGCTTGGGGCTACTTCAATAGGACACAAACCATAGCGATAGAACTTGGAACTACATTCTTGTGCCAAGTTTCAAAAGAGCTAGCACAAACCGTGTTTGATTTAGAGTTCCAACTACATGTATCCATATGGGAGAAAACAAAGTGAAAACTAAACATGAAAACGGTTACTGCAAACGAACGGTTTAACCAAGAAGAACGAAATTGGGTGAGCCAAGTGGGATTGTTGTACTGATCATTACCTGCAAGTATCATCAAGATTGGGTGAAAAAATGTTTGCTGAGATTTCAGGAAACTCGTACTTTTTGGAAGCTTGGCAACCCCTTTCAATGACAGTGATTCTCGTCAGTTTCTGCTTGGGGCTACTTCAATAGGACACAAACCATAGCGATAGAACTTGGAACTACATTCTTGTGCCAAGGTTCAAAGAGCTAGCCCAAACCGTGTTTGATTTAGAGTTCCAACTACATGTATCCATATGGGAGAAAACCAAGTGAAAACTAAACATCAAAACGGTTACTGCAAACGAACGGTTTAAGCTAGAAAAACGAAATTGGGTGAGCCAAGTGGGATTGGTGTACTGATCATTATCTGCCAGTATCATCAAGATTGGGTGAAAAAAATGGTTGCTGAGATTTCAGGAAACTCGTAGATTTTTGGAAGCTTGGCAACCCCTTTCAATGAAAGTGATTCTCGTCAGTCTCTGCTTGTGGCTACTTCAATAGGACACAAACCATAGTGATAGAACTTGGAACTACATTCTTGTGCCAAGTTTCAAAGAGCTAGCACAAACCGTGTTTGATTTAGAGTTCCAACTACATGTATCCATATAGGAGAAAACAGAGTGGAACCTAAACATGAAAACGGTTACTCCAAACGAACGGTTTAACCTAGAAGAAGGAAATTGGGTGAGCCAAGTGGGATTGGTGTCCTGATCATTACCTGCCAGTATCATCAAGATTGGGTGAAAAAATGGGTGCTGAGATTTCAGGAAACTCGTACTTTTTGGAAGCTTGGCAACCCTTTCAATGACAGTGATTCTCGTCAGTTTCTGCTTGGGGCTACTTCAATAGGACACAAACCATAGCGATAGAACTTGGAACTACATTCTTGTGCCAAGTTTCAAAGAGCTAGCCCAAACCGTGTTTGATTTAGAGTTCCAACTACATGTATCCATATGGGAGAAAACCAAGTGAAAACTAAACATCAAAACGGTTACTGCAAACGAACGGTTTAAGCTAGAAGAACGAAATTGGGTGAGCCAAGTGGGATTGGTGTACTGATCATTATCTGCCAGTATCATCAAGATTGGGTGAAAAAAATGGTTGCTGAGATTTCAGGAAACTCGTAGATTTTTGGAAGCTTGGCAACCCCTTTCAATGAAAGTGATTCTCGTCAGTCCTCTGCTTGGGGCTACTTCAATAGGACACAAACCATAGCGATAGAACTTGGAACTACATTCTTGTGCCAAGTTTCAAAGAGCTAGCACAAACCGTGTTTGATTTAGAGTTCCAACTACATGTATCCATATAGGAGAAAACAGAGTGGAACCTAAACATGAAAACGGTTACTCCAAACGAACGGTTTAACCTAGAAGAAGGAAATTGGGTGAGCCAAGTGGGATTGGTGTCCTGATCATTACCTGCCAGTATCATCAAGATTGGGTGAAAAAATGGTTGCTGAGATTTCAGGAAACTCGTAGTTTTTTGGAAGCTTGGCAACCCCTTTCAATGAAAGTGATTCTCGTCAGTCTCTGCTTGGGGCTACTTGAAGAGGACACAAACCAGAGCGATAGAACCTGGAACTACATTCTTGTGCCAAGTTTCAAAGAGCTAGCACAAACCGTTTTTGATTTAGAGTTCCAACTACATGTATCCATATAGGAGAAAACAGAGTGAAACCTAAACATGAAAGCGGATACTGCAAACGAACGGTTTAACTAGAAGAAGAAATTTGGTGAGCCAAGTGGGACTGGTGTACTGATCATTACCTGAGAGTATCATCAAGATTGGTGAAAAAACGTTTGCTGAGATTTCAGGAAACTCGTAGTTTTTTGGAAGCTTGGTAACCCCTTTCAATGAAAGTTATTCTCGTCAGTCTCTGCTTGGGGCTACTTCCGTACGACACAAATCATAGCGATAGAACCTGTAACTACATTATTGTGCCAAGTTTCAAAAAGCTAGCACAAACCATGTTTGATTTAGAGTTCCAACTACATGTATCCATATAGGAGAAAACAGAGTGAAACCAAAAAATGAAAACGGCTACTGGAAACGAACGGTTTAACCTAGAGAAAGAAATTTGGTGAGCCAAGTGGGACTGGTGTACTGATCATTACTGAGAGTATCATCAAGATTGGGTGAAAAAATGTTTGCTGAGATTTCAGGAAACTCGTAGTTTTTTTGGAAGCTTGGCAACCCCATTCAATGAAAGTGATTCTCGTCAGTCTCTGCTTGGGGCTACTTCAGTACGACACAAACCATAGCGATAGAACCTGGAACTACATTCTTTTGCCATGTTTCAAAGAGCTAGCACAAACCGTGTTTGATTTAGAGTTCCAACTACATGTATCCATATAGGAGAAAACAGAGTGAAACCTAAAAATGAAAACGGTTACTGCAAAGGAACGGTTTAACCTAGAAGAACGAAATTGGGTGAGCCAAGTGGGATTGGTGTACTGATCATTACCTGCCAGTATCATCAAGATTGGTTAAAAAATGTTTAAATTAAAAATTTCTGAGATTTCAGGAAACTCGTTGTTTTTAGAAGCTTGGCAACCCCTTTCAAATGAAAGTGATTCTCGTCAGTCTCTGCTTGGCGCTACTTCAATAGGACACAAACCATAGCGATAGAACTTGGAACTACATTCTTGTGCCAAGTTTCAAAGAGCTAGCACAACCGTGTTTGATTTAGAGTTCCAACTACATGTATCCATATAGGAGAAAACAGAGTGAAACCTAAATATGAAAACGGTTACTGCAAACGAACGGTTAACCAAGAAGAACGAAATTGGGGTGAGCCAAGTGGGATTGTTGTACTGATCATTACCTGCAAGTATCATCAAGATTGGGTGAAAAAATGTTTGCTGAGATTTCAGGAAACTCGTACTTTTGGAAGCTTGGCAACCCCTTTCAATGAAAGTGATTCTCGTCAGTTTCTGCTTGGGGCTACTTCAATAGGACACAAACCATAGCGATAGAACTTGGAACTACATTCTTGTGCCAAGTTTCAAAGAGCTAGCACAAACCGTGTTTGATTTAGAGTTCCAACTACATGTATCCATATGGGAGAAAACAAAGTGAAAAACTAAACATGAAAACGGTTACTGCAAACGAACGGTTTAACCAAGAAGAACGAAATTGGGTGAGCCAAGTGGGATTGTTGTACTGATGATTACCTGCAAGTATCATCAAGATTGGGTGACAAAATGTTTGCTGAGATTTCAGGAAAATCGTACTTTTGGAAGCTTGGCAACCCCTTTCAATGAAAGTGATTCTCGTCAGTTTCTGCTTGGGGCTACTTCAATAGGACACAAACCATAGCGATAGAACTTGGAACTACATTCTTGTGCCAAGTTTCAAAGAGCTAGCCCAAACCGTGTTTGATTTAGAGTTCCAACTACATGTATCCATATGGGAGAAAACAAAATGAAAACTAAACATCAAAACGGTTACTGCAAACGAACGGTTTAAGCTAGAAGAACGAAATTGCGTGAGCCAAGTGGGATTGGTGTACTGATCATTATCTGCCAGTATCATCAAGATTGGGTGAAAAAAATGGTTGCTGAGATTTCAGGAAACTCGTAGATTTTTGGGAGCTTGGCAACCCCTTTCAATGAAAGTGATTCTCGTCAGTCTCTGCTTGTGGCTACTTCAATAGGACACAAACCATAGTGATAGAACTTGGAACTACATTCTTGTGCCAAGTTTCAAAGAGCTAGCACAAACCGTGTTTGATTTAGAGTTCCAACTACATGTATCCATATAGGAGAAAACAGAGTGGAACCTAAACATGAAAACGGTTACTCCAAACGGAACGGTTTAACCTAGAAGAAGGAAATTGAGTGAGCCAAGTGGGATTGGTGTCCTGATCATTACCTGCCAGTATAATCAAGATTGGGTGAAAAAATGGTTGCTGAGATTTCAGGAAACTCGTAGTTTTTTGGAAGCTTGGCAACCCCTTTCAATGAAAGTGATTCTCGTCAGTCTCTGCTTGGGGCTACTTGAAGAGGACACAAACCAGAGCGATAGAACCTGGAACTACATTCTTGTGCCAAGTTTCAAAGAGCTAGCACAAACCGTTTTTGATTTAGAGTTCCAACTACATGTATCCATATAGGAGAAAACAGAGTGAAACCTAAACATGAAAGCGGATACTGCAAACGAACGGTTTAACCTAGAAGAAAGAAATTTGGTGAGCCAAGTGGGACTGGTGTACTGATCATTACCTGAGAGTATCATCAAGATTGGGTGAAAAAAACGTTTGCTGAGATTTCAGGAAACTCCTAGTTTTTTGGAAGCTTGGTAACCCCTTTCAATGAAAGTTATTCTCGTCAGTCTCTGCTTGGGGCTACTTCCGTACGACACAAATCATAGCGATAGAACCTGTAACTACATTATTGTGCCAAGTTTCAAAAAGCTAGCACAAACCGTGTTTGATTTAGAGTTCCAACTACATGTATCCATATAGGAGAAAAACAGAGTGAAAACCAAAAAATGAAAACGGCTACTGGAAACGAACGGTTTAACCTAGAAGAAAGAAATTTGGTGAGCCAAGTGGGATTGGTGTACTGATCATTACCTGCCAGTATCATCAAGATTGGGTTAAAAAATGTTTGCTGAGATTTCAGGAAACTCGTAGTTTTTAGAAGCTTGGCAACCCCTTTCAATGAAAGTGATTCTCGTCAGTCTCTGCTTGGCGCTACTTCATAGACACAAACCATAGCGATAGAACTTGGAACTACATTCTTGTGCCAAGTTTCAAAGAGCTAGCACAAACCGTGTTTGATTTAGAGTTCCAACTACATGTATCCATATAGGAGAAAACAGAGTGAAACCTAAACATGAAAACGGTTACTGCAAACGAACGGTTTAACCAAGAAGAACGAAATTGGGTGAGCCAAGTGGGATTGTTTACTGATCATTACCTGCAAGTATCATCAAGATTGGGTGAAAAAATGTTTGCTGAGATTCAGGAAACTCGTACTTTTTGGAAGCTTGGCAACCCCTTTCAATGAAAGTGATTCTCGTCAGTTTCTGCTTGGGCTACTTCAATAGGACACAAACCATAGCGATAGAACTTGGAACTACATTCTTGTGCCAAGTTTCAAAGAGCTAGCACAAACCGTGTTTGATTTAGAGTTCCAACTACATGTATCCATATAGGAGAAAACAGAGTGGAACCTAAACATGAAAACGGTTACTCCAAACGAACGCTTTAACCTAGAAGAAGGAAATTTGAGTGAGCCAAGTGGGATTGGTGTCCTGATCATTACCTGCCAGTATAATCAAGATTGGGTGAAAAAATGGTTGCTGAGATTTCAGGAAACTCGTAGTTTTTTGGAAGCTTGGCAACCCCTTTCAATGAAAGTGATTCTCGTCAGTCTCTGCTTGGGGCTACTTGAAGAGGACACAAACCAGAGCGATAGAACCTGGAACTACATTCTTGTGCCAAGTTTCAAAGAGCTAGCACAAACCGTTTTTGATTTAGAGTTCCAACTACATGTATCCATATAGGAGAAAACAGAGTGAAACCTAAACATGAAAGCGGATACTGCAAACGAACGGTTTAACCTAGAAGAAAGAAATTTGGTGGAGCCAAGTGGGACTGGTGTACTGATCATTACCTGAGAGTATCATCAAGATTGGGTGAAAAAAAACGTTTGCTGAGATTTCAGGAAACTCCTAGTTTTTTGGAAGCTTGGTAACCCCTTTCAATGAAAGTTATTCTCGTCAGTCTCTGCTTGGGGCTACTTCCGTACGACACAAATCATAGCGATAGAACCTGTAACTACATTATTGTGCCAAGTTTCAAAAAGCTAGCACAAACCGTGTTTGATTTAGAGTTCCAACTACATGTATCCATATAGGAGAAAACAGAGTGAAACCAAAAAATGAAAACGGCTACTGGAAACTTACGGTTTAACCTAGAAGAAAGAAATTTGGTGAGCCAAGTGGGACTGGTGTACTGATCATTACCTGAGAGTATCATCAAGATTGGGTGAAAAAATGTTTGCTGAGATTTCAGGAAACTCGTAGTTTTTTGGAAGCTTGGCAACCCCATTCAATGAAAGTGATTCTCGTCAGTCTCTGCTTGGGGCTACTTCAGTACGACACAAACCATAGCAATAGAACCTGGAACTACATTCTTTTGCCAAGTTTCAAAGAGCTAGCACAACCGTGTTTGATTTAGAGTTCCAACTACATGTATCCATATAGGAGAAAACAGAGTGAACCTAAAAATGAAAACGGTTACTGCAAAGGAACGGTTTAACCTAGAAGAACGAAATTGGGTGAGCCAAAGTGGGATTGTTGTACTGATCATTACCTGCCAGTATCATCAAGATTGGGTTAAAAAATGTTTGCTGAGATTTCAGGAAACTCGTTGTTTTTTAGAAGCTTGGCAACCCCTTTCAATGAAAGTGATTCTCGTCAGTCTCTGCTTGGCGCTACTTCAATAGGACACAAACCATAGCGATAGAACTTGGAACTACATTCTTGTGCCAAGTTTCAAAGAGCTAGCACAAACCGTGTTTGATTTAGAGTTCCAACTACATGTATCCATATAGGAGAAAACAGAGTGAAACCTAAATATGAAAACAGTTACTGCAAACGAACGGTTTAACCAAGAACGAAATTGGGTGAGCCAAGTGGGATTGTTGTACTGATCATTACCTGCAAGTATCATCAAGATTGGGTGAAAAAATGTTTGCTGAGATTTCAGGAAACTGGTACTTTTTGGAAGCTTGGCAACCCCTTTCAATGAAAGTGATTCTCGTCAGTTTCTGCTTGGGGCTACTTCAATAGGACACAAACCATAGCGATAGAACTTGGAACTACATTCTTGTGCCAAGTTTCAAAGAGCTAGCACAAACCGTGTTTGATTTAGAGTTCCAACTACATGTATCCATATGGGAGAAAACAAAGTGAAAACTAAACATGAAAACGGTTACTGCAAACGAACGGTTTTAACCAAGAAGAACGAAATTGGGTGAGCCAAGGTGGGATTGTTGTACTGATCATTACCTGAGAGTATCATCAAGATTGGGTGAAAAAACTTTTGCTGAGATTTCAGGAAACTCGTAGTTTTTTGGAAGCTTGGTAACCCCTTTCAATGAAAGTTATTCTCGTCAGTCTCTGCTTGGGGCTACTTCCGTACGACACAAATCATAGCGATAGAACCTGTAACTACATTATTATGCCAAGTTTCAAAAAGCTAGCACAAACCGTGTTTGATTTAGAGTTCCAACTACATGTATCCATATAGGAGAAAACAGAGTGAAACCAAAAAATGAAAACGGCTACTGGAAACGAACGGTTTAACCTAGAAGAAAGAAATTTGGTGAGCCAAGTGGGACTGGTGTACTGATCATTACCTGCCAGTATCATCAAGATTGGGTTAAAAAATGTTTGCTGAGATTTCAGGGAAACTCGTAGTTTTTTAGAAGCTTGGCAACCCCTTTCAATGAAAGTGATTCTCGTCAGTCTCTGCTTGGCGCTACTTCAATAGGACACAAACCATAGCAATAGAACTGGAACTACATTCTTGTGCCAAGTTTCAAAGAGCTAGCACAAACCGTGTTTGATTTAGAGTTCCAACTACATGTATCCATATAGGAGAAAACAGAGTGAACCTAAACATGAAAAACGGTTACTGCAAACGAACGGTTTAACCAAGAAGAACGAAATTGGGTGAGCCAAGTGGGATTGTTGTACTGATCATTACCTGCAAGTATCATCAAGACTGGGTGAAAAAATGTTTGCTGAGATTTCAGGAAACTCGTACTTTTGGAAGCTTGGCAACCCCTTTCAATGAAAGTGATTCTCGTCAGTTTCTGCTTGGGGCTACTTCAATAGGACACAAACCATAGCGATAGAACTTGGAACTACATTCTTGTGCCAAGTTTCAAAGAGCTAGCACAAACCGTGTTTGATTTAGAGTTCCAACTACATGTATCCATATGGGAGAAAACAAAGTGAAAACTAAACATGAAAACGGTTACTGCAAACGAACGGTTTAACCAAGAAGAACGAAATTGGGTGAGCCAAGTGGGATTGTTGTACTGATCATTACCTGCAAGTATCATCAAGATTGGGTGAAAAAATGTTTGCTGAGATTTCAGGAAACTCGTACTTTTTGGAAGCTTGGCAACCCCTTTCAATGAAAGTGATTCTCGTCAGTTTCTGCTTGGGGCTACTTCAATAGGACACAAACCATAGCGATAGAACTTTGGAACTACATTCTTGTGCCAAGTTTCCAAAGAGCTAGCCCAAACCGTGTTTGATTTAGAGTTCCAACTACATGTATCCATATGGGAGAAAACAAAGTGAAAAACTAAACATCAAAACGGTTACTGCTAACGAACGGTTTAAGCTAGAAGAACGAAAATTGCGTGAGCCAAGTGGGATTGGTGTACTGATCATTATCTGCCAGTATCATCAAGATTGGGTGAAAAAAATGGTTGCTGAGATTTCAGGAAACTCGTAGATTTTTGGGAGCTTGGCAACCCCTTTCAATGAAAGTGATTCTCGTCCGTCTCTGCTTGTGGCTACTTCAATAGGACACAAACCATAGTGATAGAACTTGGAACTACATTCTTGTGCCAAGTTTCAAAGAGCTAGCACAAACCGTGTTTTGATTTAGAGTTCCAACTACATGTATCCATATAGGAGAAAACAGAGTGGAACCTAAACATGAAAACGGTTACTCCCAAACGAACGGTTTAACCTAGAAGAAGGAAATTGGGTGAGCCAAGTGGGATTGGTGTCCTGATCATTACCTGCCAGTATCATCAAGATTGGGTGAAAAAATGGTTGCTGAGATTTCAGGAAACTCGTAGTTTTTTGGAAGCTTGGCAACCCCTTTCAATGAAAGTGATTCTCGTCAGTCTCTGCTTGGGGCTACTTGAAGAGGACACAAACCAGAGCGATAGAACCTGGAACTACATTCTTGTGCCAAGTTTCAAAGAGCTAGCACAAACCGTTTTTGATTTAGAGTTCCAACTACATGTATCCATATAGGAGAAAACAGAGTGAAACCTAAACATGAAAGCGGATACTGCAAACGAACGGTTTAACCTAGAAGAAAGAAATTTGGTGAGCCAAGTGGGACTGGTGTACTGATCATTACCTGAGAGTATCATCAAGATTGGGTGAAAAAACGTTTGCTGAGATTTCAGGAAACTCGTAGTTTTTTGGAAGCTTGGTAACCCCTTTCAATGAAAGTTATTCTCGTCAGTCTCTGCTTGGGGCTACTTCCGTACGACACAAATCATAGCGATAGAACCTGTAACTACATTATTGTGCCAAGTTTCAAAAAGCTAGCACAAACCGTGTTTGATTTAGAGTTCCAACTACATGTATCCATATAGGAGAAAACAGAGTGAAACCTAAAAATGAAAACGGTTACTGCAAAGGAACGGTTTAACCTAGAAGAACGAAATTGGGTGAGCCAAGTGGGATTGGTGTACTGATCATTACCTGCCAGTATCATCAAGATTGGGTTAAAAAATGTTTGCTGAGATTTCAGGAAACTCGTTGTTTTTTAGAAGCTTGGCAACCCCTTTCAATGAAAGTGATTCTCGTCAGTCTCTGCTTGGCGCTACTTCAATAGGACACAAACCATAGCGATAGAACTTGGAACTACATTCTTGTGCCAAGTTTCAAAGAGCTAGCACAAACCGTGTTTGATTTAGAGTTCCAACTACATGTATCCATATAGGAGAAAACAGAGTGAAACCTAAACATGAAAACGGTTACTGCAAACGAACGGTTTAACCTAGAAGAAAGAAATTTGGTGAGCCAAGTGGGACTGGTGTACTGATCATTACCTGCCAGTATCATCAAGATTGGGTGAAAAAATGTTTGCTGAGATTTCAGGAAACTCGTAGTTTTTTGGAAGCTTGGCAACCCATTTCAATGAAAGTGATTCTCGTCAATCTCTGCTTGGGGCAACTTTAGTACGACACAAACCATAGTGATAGAACCTGGAACTACATTATTGTGCCAAGTTTCAAAGAGCTAGCACAAACCGTGTTTGATTTAGAGTTCCAACTACATGTATCCATATGGGAGAAAACAAAGTGAAAACTAAACATGTAAACGGTTACTGCAAACGAACGGTTTAACCAAGAAGAACGAAATTGGGTGAGCCAAGTGGGATTGTTGTACTGATCATTACCTGCAAGTATCATCAAGATTGGGTGAAAAAATGTTTGCTGAGATTTCAGGAAACTCGTACTTTTTGGAAGCTTGGCAACCCCTTTCAATGAAAGTGATTCTCGTCAGTTTCTGCTTGGGGCTACTTCAATAGGACACAAACCATAACGATAGAACTTGGAACTACATTCTTGTGCCAAGTTTCAAAGAGCTAGCCTAAACCGTGTTTGATTTAGAGTTCCAACTACATGTATCCATATAGGAGAAAACAGAGTGAAACCTAAACATGTAAACGCTTACTGCAAAGGCACGGTTTAACCTAGAAGAACGAAATTTGGTGAGCCAAGTGCGATTGGTGTACTGATCATTACCAGCCAATATCATCAACATTGGTTGAAAAAAATGTTTTCTGAGATTTCAGGAAACTCGTAGTTTTTTGGAAGCTTCGCAACCCCTTTCAATGAAAGTGATTCTCGTCAGTCTCTGCTTGGGGCTACTTCAATTGGACACAAACCATAGCGATAGAACTTGGAACTACATTCTTGTGCCAAGTTTCAAAGAGATAGCACAAACCGTGTTTGATTTAGAGTTCCAACTACATGTATCCATATAGGAGAAAACAGAGTGAAACCTAAACATGAAAACGGTTACTGCAAACGAACGGTTTAACCAAGAAGAACGAAATTTGGTGAGCCAAGTTGGATTGGTGTACTGATCATTACCTGCAAGTATCATCAAGATTGGGTGAAAAAATGTTTGCTGAGATTTCAGGAAACTCGTACTTTTTGGAAGCTTGGCAACCCCTTTCAATGAAAGTGATTCTCGTCAGTCTCTGCTTTGGGCTACTTCAATAGGACACAAACCAAAGCGATAGAACCTGGAACTACATTCTTGTACCAAGTTTCAAAGAGCTAGCACAAACCGTGTTTGATTTAGAGTTCCAACTACATGTATCCATATAGGAGAAAACAGAGTGAAACCTAAACATGAAAACGGTTACTGCAAACGAACGGTTTAACCTAGGAGAACGAAATTGGGTGAGCCAAGTGGGATTCGTGTACTGATCATTACCTGCCAGTATCATCAAGTATGGGTGAAAAAATGTTTCCTGAGATTTCAGGAAACTCGTAGTTTTTTGGAAGCTTGGTAACCCCTTTCAATGAAAGTGATTCTCGTCAGTCTCTGCTTGGCGCTACCCCAATAGGACACAAACCATAGCGATAGAACTTGGAAGTACATTCTTTTGCCAAGTTTCAAAGAGCTAGCACAAACCGTGTTTGATTTAGAGTTCCAAATACATGTATCCATATTGGAGAAAACAGAGTGAAACCTAAACATGAAAATGGTTACTGCAAACGAACGGTTTAACCTAGAAGAAAGAAATTTGGTGAGCCAAGTGGGACTGGTGTACTGATCATTACCTGCCAGTATCATCAAGATTGGGTGAAAAAATGTTTGCTGAGATTTCAGGAAACTCGTAGTTTTTTGGAAGCTTGGCAACCCCTTTCAATGAAAGTGATTCTCGTCAGTCTCTGCTTGGGGCTACTTTAGTACGACACACACCATAGTGATAGAACCTGGAACTATATTATTGTGCCAAGTTTCAAAGAGCTAGCACTAACCGTGTTTGATTTAGAGTTCCAACTACATGTATCCATATAGGAGAAAACAGAGTGAAACCTAAACATGAAAATGGTTACTGCAAAGGAACGGTTTAACCTAGAAGAACGAAATTTGGTGAGCCAAGTGGGATTGGTGTACTGATCATTACCAGCCAGTATTATCAAGATTGGGTGAAAAAATGGATGCTGATATTTCAGGAAACTCGTACTTTTTGGAAGCTTGGCAACGCCTTTCAATGAAAGTGATTCTCGTCAGTCTCTGCTTGGGGCTACTTGAAGAGGACACAAACCAGAGCGATAGAACCTGGAACTATATTTTTGTGCCAAGTTTCAAAGAGCTAGCACAAACCGTGTTTGATTTAGAGTTCCAACTACATGTATCCAAATAGGAGAAAACAGAGTGAAACCAAAAAATGAAAACGGCTGCTGGAAACGAACGGTTTAACCTAGAAGAAAGAAATTTGGTGAGCCAAGTGGGACTGGTGTACTGATCATTACCTGAGAGTATCATCAAGATTGGGTGAAAAAATGTTTGCCTAGATTTCAGGAAACTCGTAGTTTTTTTGGAAGCTTTTCAACCCATTCAATGAAAGTGATTCTCGTCAGTCTCTGCTTTGGGCTACTTCAGTACGACACAAACCATAGCGATAGAACCTGGAACTACATTATTCTGCCAAGTTTCAAAGAGCTAGCACAAACCGTGTTTGATTTAGAGTCCAACTACATGTATCCATATAGGAGAAAACAGAGTGAAACCTAAACATGAAAACGGTTACTGCAAAGGCACGGTTTAACCTAGAAGAACGAAATTTGGTGAGCCAAGTGCTATTGGTGTACTGATCATTACCAGCCAATATCATCAAGATTGGGTGAAAAAAATGTTTGCTGAGATTTCAGGAATCTCGTAGTTTTTTGGAAGCTTCGCAACCCCTTTCAATGAAAGTGATTCTCGTCAGTCTCTGCTTGGGGCTACTTCAATAGGACACAAACCATAGCGATAGAACTTGGAACTACATTCTTGTGCCAAGTTTCAAAGAGATAGCACAAACCGTGTTTGATTTAGAGTTCCAACTACATGTATCCATATAGGAGAAAACAGAGTGAAACCTAAACATGAAAACGGTTACTGCAAACGAACGGTTTAACCAAGAAGAACGAAATTGGGTGAGCCAAGTGGGATTGTTGTACTGATCATTACCTGCAAGTATCATCAAGATTGGGTGAAAAAATGTTTGCTGAGATTTCAGGAAACTCGTACTTTTTGGAAGCTTGGCAACCCCTTTCAATGAAAGTGATTCTCGTCAGTTTCTGCTTGGGGCTACTTCAATAGGACACAAACCATAGCGATAGAACTTGGAACTACATTCTTGTGCCAAGTTTCAAAGAGCTAGCACAAACCGTGTTTGATTTAGAGTTCCAACTACATGTATCCATATGGGAGAAAACAAAGTGAAAACTAAACATGAAAACGGTTACTGCAAACGAACGGTTTAACCAAGAAGAACGAAATTGGGTGAGCCAAGTGGGAT
Organism: Urocitellus parryii; assembly: GCF_045843805.1. Classification (NCBI taxonomy): domain Eukaryota; kingdom Metazoa; phylum Chordata; class Mammalia; order Rodentia; family Sciuridae; genus Urocitellus; species Urocitellus parryii. The sequence continues at coordinate 28,052 of NW_027552642.1, read as the reverse complement.
TGTTGTACTGATCATTACCTGCAACTATCATCAAGATTGGGTGAAAAAATGTTTGCTGAGATTTCAGGAAACTCGTACTTTTTGGAAGCTTGGCAACCCCTTTCAATGACAGTGATTCTCGTCAGTTTCTGTTTGGGGCTACTACAATATGACACAAACCATAGCGATAGAACTTGGAACTACATTCTTGTGCCAAGTTTCAAAGAGCTAGCCCAAACCGTGTTTGATTTAGAGTTCCAACTACATGTATCCATATAGGAGAAAACAGAGTGAAACCTAAACATGAAAACGCTTACTGCAAAGGCACGGTTTAACCTAGAAGAATGAAATTTGGTGAGCCAAGTGCGATTGGTGTACTGATCATTACCAGCCAATATCATCAAGATTGGGTGAAAAAAATGTTTGCTGAGATTTCAGGAAACTCGTAGTTTTTTGGAAGCTTCGCAACCCCTTTCAATGAAAGTGATTCTCGTCAGTCTCTGCTTGGGGCTACTTCAATAGGACACAAACCATAGCGATAGAACTTGGAACTACATTCTTGTGCCAAGTTTCAAAGAGATAGCACAAACCGTGTTTGATTTAGAGTTCCAACTACATGTATCCATATAGGAGAAAACAGAGTGAAACCTAAACATGAAAACGGTTACTGCAAACGAACGGTTTAACCAAGAAGAACGAAATTTGGTGAGCCAAGTGGGATTGGTGTACTGATCATTACCTGCAAGTATCATCAAGATTGGGTGAAAAAATGTTTGCTGAGATTTCAGGAAACTCGTACTTTTTGGAAGCTTGGCAACCCCTTTCAATGAAAGAGATTCTCGTCAGTCTCTGCTTTGGGCTACTTCAATAGGACACAAACCAAAGCGATAGATCCCGGAACTACATTCTTGTACCAAATTTCAAAGAGCTAGCACAAACCGTGTTTGATTTAGAGTTCCAACTACATGTATCCATATAGGAGAAAACAGAGTGAAACCTAAACATGAGAACGGTTACTGCAAACGAACGGTTTAACCTAGGAGAACGAAATTGGGTGAGCCAAGTGGGATTGGTGTACTGATCATTATCTGCCAGTATCATCAAGATTGGGTGAAAAAAATGGTTGCTGAGATTTCAGGAAACTCGTAGATTTTTGGAAGCTTGGCAACCCCTTTCAATGAAAGTGATTCTCGTCAGTCTCTGCTTGGGGCTACTTCAATAGGACACAAACCAAAGTGATAGAACTTGGAACTACATTCTTGTGCCAATTTCAAAGAGCTAGCACAAACCGTGTTTGATTTAGAGTTCCAACTACATGTATCCATATAGGAGAAAACAGAGTGAAACCTAGAAATGAAAACGGTTACTGCAAAAGAACGGTTTAACCTAGAAGAACGAAATTGGGTGAGCCAAGTGGGATTGGTGTACTGATCATTACCTGCCAGTATCATCAAGTTTGGGTGAAAAAATGTTTCCTGAGATTTCAGGAAACTCGTAGTTTTTTGGAAGCTTGGTAACCCCTTTCAATGAAAGTGATTCTCGTCAGTCTCTGCTTGGCGCTACCCCAATAGGACACAAACCATAGCGATAGAACTTGGAAGTACATTCTTTTGCCAAGTTTCAAAGAGCTAGCACAAACCGTGTTTGATTTAGAGTTCCAAATACATGTATCCATATAGGAGAAAACAGAGTGAAACCTAAACATGAAAATGGTTACTGCAAATGAACGGTTTAACCTAGAAGAAAGAAATTTGGTGAGCCAAGTGGGACTGGTGTACTGATCATTACCTGCCAGTATCATCAAGATTGGGTGAAAAAATGTTTGCTGAGATTTCAGGAAACTCGTAGTTTTTTGGAAGCTTGGCAACCCCTTTCAATGAAAGTGATTCTCGTCAGTCTCTGCTTGGGGCTACATTAGTACGACACACACCATAGTGATAGAACCTGGAACTACATTATTGTGCCAAGTTTTAAAGAGCTAGCACAAACCGTGTTTGATTTAGAGTTCCAACTACATGTATCCATATAGGAGAAAACAGAGTGAAACCTAAACATGAAAATGGTTACTGCAAAGGAACAGTTTAACCTAGAAGAACGAAATTTGGTGAGCCAAGTGGGATTGGTGTACTGATCATTACCAGCCAGTATTATCAAGATTGGGTGAAAAAATGGATGCTGAGATTTCAGGAAACTCGTAGTTTTTTAGAAGCTTGGCAACCCCTTTCAATGAAAGTGATTCTCGTCAGTCTCTGCTTGGGGCTACTTCAATAGGACCAAAACCATAGCGATAGACCCTGGAACTACATTATTGTGCCAAGTTTCAAAGAGGTAGCACAAACCGTGTTTCATTTAGAGTTCCAACTACATGTATCCATATAGGAGAAAACTTTGTGAAACCTAAATATGAAAACGGTTACTGCAAAGGAACGGTTTAACCTAGAATAACGAAATTTTTTGAGCCAAGTGCGATTGGTGTACTGATCATTACCAGCCAATATCATCAAGATTGGGTGAAAAAAATGTTTGCTGAGATTTCAGGAAACTCGTAGTTTTTTGGAAGCTTCGCAACCCCTTTCAATGAAAGTGATTCTCGTCAGTCTCTGCTTTGGGCTACTTCAATAGGACACAAACCATAGCGATAGAACTTGGAACTACATTCTTGTACCAAGTTTCAAAGAGCTAGCACAAACCGTGTTTGATTTAGAGTTCCAACTACATGTATCCATATAGGAGAAAACAGAGTGAAACCTAAAATGAAAACAATTACTCCAAACGAATGGTTTAACCTAGAAGAACGAAATTGGGTGAGCCAAGTGAGATTGGTGTACTGATCATTACCTGCCAGTATCATCAAGATTGGGTGAAAAAATGTTTGCTGAGATTTCAGGAAACTCGTAGTTTTTTGGAAGCTTGGCAACCCCTTTCAATGAAAGTGATTCTCGTCAATCTCTTATTGGGGCTACTTTAGTACGACACAAACCATAGTGATAGAACCTGGAACTACATTATTGTGCCAAGTTTCAAAGAGCTAGCACAAACCGTGTTTGATTTAGAGTTCCAACTACATGTATCCATATAGGAGAAAACAGAGTGAAACCTAAACATGAAAACGGTTACTGCAAATGAACTTTTTAACCAAGAAGAACGAAATTTGGTGAGCCAAGTGGTACTGGTGTACTGATAATTACCTGAGAGTATCATCAAGATCGGGTGAAAAAAATGTTTGCTGAGATTTCAGGAATCTCGTACTTTTTGGAAGCTTGGCAACCCCTTTCAATGAAAGTGATTCTCGTCAGTCTCTGCTTGGGGCTCCTTGAAGAGGACACAAACCAGAGCGATAGAACCTGGAACTATATTTTTGTGCCAAGTTTCAAAGAGCTAGCACAAACCGTGTTTGATTTAGAGTTCCAACTACATGTATCCATATAGGAGAAAACAGAGTGAAACCAAAAAATGAAAACGGCTGCTGGAAACGAACGGTTTAACCTAGAAGAAAGAAATTTGGTGAGCCAAGTGGGACTGGTGTACTGATCATTACCTGAGAGTATCATCAAGATTGGGTGAAAAAATGTTTGCCTAGATTTCAGGAAACTCGTAGTTTTTTTGGAAGCTTGGCAACCCATTCAATGAAAGTGATTCTCGTCAGTCTCTGCTTGGGGCTACTTCAGTACGACACAAACCATAGCGATAGAACCTGGAACTACATTATTCTGCCAAGTTTCAAAGAGCTAGCACAAACCGTGTTTGATTTAGAGTCCAACTACATGTATCCATATAGGAGAAAACAGAGTGAAACCTAAACATGAAAACGGTTACTGCAAAGGCACGGTTTAACCTAGAAGAACGAAATTTGGTGAGCCAAGTGCGATTGGTGTACTGATCATTACCAGCCAATATCATCAAGATTGGGTGAAAAAAATGTTTGCTGAGATTTCAGGAAACTCGTAGTTTTTTGGAAGCTTCGCAACCCCTTTCAATGAAAGTGATTCTCGTCAGTCTCTGCTTGGGGCTACTTCAATAGGACAAAAACCATAGCGATAGAACTTGGAACTACATTCTTGTGCCAAGTTTCAAAGAGATAGCACAAACCGTGTTTGATTTAGAGTTCCAACTACATGTATCCATATAGGAGAAAACAGAGTGAAACCTAAACATGAGAACGGTTACTGCAAACGAACGGTTTAACCTAGGAGAACGAAATTGGGTGAGCCAAGTGGGATTGTTGTACTGATCATTACCTGCAAGTATCATCAAGATTGGGTGAAAAAATGTTTGCTGAGATTTCAGGAAACTCGTACTTTTTGGAAGCTTGGCAACCCCTTTCAATGAAAGTGATTCTCGTCAGTTTCTGCTTGGGGCTACTTCATTAGGACACAAACCATAGCGATAGAACTTGGAACTACATTCTTGTGCCAAGTTTCAAAGAGCTAGCACAAACCGTGTTTGATTTAGAGTTCCAACTACATGTTCCGTATGGGAGAAAACAAAGTGAAAACTAAACATGAAAACGGTTACTGCAAACGAACGGTTTAACCAAGAAGAACGAAATTGGGTGAGCCAAGTGGGATTGTTGTACCGATCATTACCTGCAAGTATCATCAAGATTGGGTGAAAAAATGTTTGCTGAGATTTCAGGAAACTCGTACTTTTTGGAAGCTTGGCAACCCCTTTCAATGACAGTGATTCTCGTCAGTTTCTGCTTGGGGCTACTTCAATAGGACACAAACCATAGCGATGGAACTTGGAACTACATTCTTGTGCCAAGTTTCAAAGAGCTAGCAAAAACCGTGTTTGATTTAGAGTTCCAACTACATGTATCCATGTAGGAGAAAACAGAGTGAAACCTAAACATGAAAACGCTTACTGCAAAGGCACGGTTTAACCTAGAAGAATGAAATTTGGTGAGCCAAGTGCGATTGGTGTACTGATCATTACCAGCCAATATCATCAAGATTGGGTGAAAAAAATGTTTGCTGAGATTTCAGGAAACTCGTAGTTTTTTGGAAGCTTCGCAACCCCTTTCAATGAAAGTGATTCTCGTCAGTCTCTGCTTGGGGCTACTTCAATAGGACACAAACCATAGCGATAGAACTTGGAACTACATTCTTGTGCCAAGTTTCAAAGAGATAGCACAAACCGTGTTTGATTTAGAGTTCCAACTACATGTATCCATATACGAGAAAACAGAGTGAAACCTAAACATGAAAACGGTTACTGCAAACGAACGGTTTAACCAAGAAGAACGAAAATTGGTGAGCAAAGTGGGATTGGTGTACTGATCATTACCTGCAAGTATCATCAGGATTGGGTGAAAAAATGTTTGCTGAGATTTCAGGAAACTCGTAGTTTTTTGGAAGCTTGGCAAACCCTTTCAATGAAAGTGATTCTCGTCAATCTCTTATTGGGGCTACTTTAGTACGACACAAACCATAGTGATAGAACCTGGAACTACATTATTGTGCCAAGTTTCAAAGAGCTAGCACAAACCGTGTTTGATTTAGAGTTCCAACTACATGTATCCATATAGGAGAAAACAGAGAGAAACCTAAACATGAAAACGGTTACTGCAAATGAACTTTTTAACCAAGAAGAACGAAATTTGGTGAGCCAAGTGGTACTGGTGTACTGATAATTACCTGAGAGTATCATCAAGATCGGGTGAAAAAAATGTTTGCTGAGATTTCAGGAATCTCGTACTTTTTGGAAGCTTGGCAACCCCTTTCAATGAAAGTGATTCTCGTCAGTCTCTGCTTGGGGCTCCTTGAAGAGGACACAAACCAGAGCGATAGAACCTGGAACTATATTTTTGTGCCAAGTTTCAAAGAGCTAGCACAAACCGTGTTTGATTTAGAGTTCCAACTACATGTATCCATATAGGAGAAAACAGAGTGAAACCAAAAAATGAAAACGGCTGCTGGAAACGAACGGTTTAACCTAGAAGAAAGAAATTTGGTGAGCCAAGTGGGACTGGTGTACTGATCATTACCTGAGAGTATCATCAAGATTGGGTGAAAAAATGTTTGCCTAGATTTCAGGAAACTCGTAGTTTTTTTGGAAGCTTGGCAACCCATTCAATGAAATTGATTCTCGTCAGTCTCTGCTTGGGGCTACTTCAGTACGACACAAACCATAGCGATAGAACCTGGAACTACATTATTCTGCCAAGTTTCAAAGAGCTAGCACAAACCGTGTTTGATTTAGAGTCCAACTACATGTATCCATATAGGAGAAAACAGAGTGAAACCTAAACATGAAAACGGTTACTGCAAAGGCACGGTTTAACCTAGAAGAACGAAATTTGGTGAGCCAAGTGCGATTGGTGTACTGATCATTACCAGCCAATATCATCAAGATTGGGTGAAAAAAATGTTTGCTGAGATTTCAGGAAACTCGTAGTTTTTTGGAAGCTTCGCAACCCCTTTCAATGCAAGTGATTCTCGTCAGTCTCTGCTTGGGGCTACTTCAATAGGACACAAACCATAGCGATAGAACTTGGAACTACCTTCTTGTGCCAAGTTTCAAAGAGATAGCACAAACCGTGTTTGATTTAGAGTTCCAACTACATGTATCCATATAGGAGAAAACAGAGTGAAACCTAAACATGAGAACGGTTACTGCAAACGAACGGTTTAACCTAGGAGAACGAAATTGGGTGAGCCAAGTGGGATTGTTGTACTGATCATTACCTGCAAGTATCATCAAGATTGGGTGAAAAAATGTTTGCTGAGATTTCAGGAAACTCGTACTTTTTGGAAGCTTGGCAACCCCTTTCAATGAAAGTGATTCTCGTCAGTTTCTGCTTGGGGCTACTTCATTAGGACACAAACCATAGCGATAGAACTTGGAACTACATTCTTGTGCCAAGTTTCAAAGAGCTAGCACAAACCGTGTTTGATTTAGAGTTCCAACTACATGTATCCATATTGGAGAAAACAAAGTGAAAACTAAACATGAAAACGGTTACTGCAAACGAACGGTTTAACCAAGAAGAACGAAATTGGGTGAGCCAAGTGGGATTGTTGTACTGATCATTACGTGCAAGTATCATCAAGATTGGGTGAAAAAATGTTTGCTGAGATTTCAGGAAACTCGTACTTTTTGGAAGCTTGGCAACCCCTTTCAATGACAGTGATTCTCGTCAGTTTCTGCTTGGGGCTACTTCAATAGGACACAAACCATAGCGATAGAACTTGGAACTACATTCTTGTGCCAAGTTTCAAAGAGCTAGCCCAAACAGTGTTTGATTTAGAGTTCCAACTACATGTATCCATATAGGAGAAAACAGAGTGAAACCTAAACATGAAAACGCTTACTGCAAAGGCACGGTTTAACCTAGAAGAATGAAATTTGGTGAGCCAAGTGCGATTGGTGTACTGATCATTACCAGCCAATATCATCAAGATTGGGTGAAAAAAATGTTTGCTGAGATTTCAGGAAACTCGTAGTTTTTTGGAAGCTTCGCAACCCCTTTCAATGAAAGTGATTCTCGTCAGTCTCTGCTTGGGGCTACTTCAATAGGACACAAACCATAGCGATAGAACTTGGAACTGCATTCTTGTGCCAAGTTTCAAGGAGATAGCACAAACCGTGTTTGATTTAGAGTTCCAACTACATGTATCCATATAGGAGAAAACAGAGTGAAACCTAAACATGAAAACGGTTACTGCAAACGAACGGTTTAACCAAGAAGAACGAAATTTGGTGAGCCAAGTGGGATTGGTGTACTGATCATTGCCGGCCAGTATCATCAAGTTTGGGTGAAAAAATGTTTCCTGAGATTTCAGGAAACTCGTAGTTTTTTGGAAGCTTGGTAACCCCTTTCAATGAAAGTGATTCTCGTCAGTCTCTGCTTGGCGCTACCCCAATAGGACACAAACCATAGCGATAGAACTTGGAACTACATTCTTTTGCCAAGTTTCAAAGAGCTAGCACAAACCGTGTTTGATTTAGAGTTCCAAATACATGTATCCATAAAGGAGAAAACAGAGTGAAACCTAAACATGAAAATGGTTACTGCAAACGAACGGTTTAACCTAGAAGAAAGAAATTTGGTGAGCCAAGTGCGATTGGTGTACTGATCATTACCTGCCAGTATCATCATGATTGGGTGAAAAAATGTTTGCTGAGATTTCAGGAAACTCGTAGTTTTTTGGAAGCTTGGCAACCCCTTTCAATGAAAGTGATTCTCGTCAGTCTCTGCTTGGGGCTACTTCAGTAGGACACAAACCATAGCGATAGAACCTGGAACTACATTATTGTGCCACGTTTCAAAGAGCTAGCACAAACCGTGTTTGATTTAGAGTTCCAACTACATGTATCCATATAGGAGAAAACAGAGTGAAACCTAAACATGAAAATGGTTACTGCAAAGGAACGGTTTAACCTAGAAGAACGAAATTTGGTGAGCCAAGTGGGATTGGTGTACTGATCATTACCAGCCAGTATTATCAAGATTGGGTGAAAAAATGGATGCTGAGATTTCAGGAAACTCGTAGTTTTTTAGAAGCTTGGCAACCCCTTTCAATGAAAGTGATTCTCGTCAGTCTCTGCTTGGGGCTACTTCAATAGGACCAAAACCATAGCGATAGACCCTGGAACTACATTATTGTGCCAAGTTTCAAAGAGGTAGCACAAACCGTGTTTCATTTAGACTTCCAACTACATGTATCCATATAGGAGAAAACAGAGTGAAACCTAAATATGAAAACGGTTACTGCAAAGGAACGGTTTAACCTAGAAGAACGAAATTTGGTGAGCCTAGTGCGATTGGTGTACTGATCATTACCAGCCAATATCATCAAGATTGGGTGAAAAAATGTTTGCTGAGATTTCAGGAAACTCGTAGTTTTTTGGAAGCTTCGCAACCCCTTTCAATGAAAAGTGATTCTCGTCAGTCTCTGCTTGGGGCTACTTCAATAGGACACAAACCATAGCGATAGAACTTGGAACTACATTCTTGTACCAAGTTTCAAAGAGCTAGCACAAACCGTGTTTGATTTAGAGTTCCAACTACATGTATCCATATAGGAGAAAACAGAGTGAAACCTAAACATGAAAACGGTTACTGCAAAAGAACGGTTTAACCTAGAAGAACGAAATTGGGTGAGCCAAGTGGGATTGGTGTACTGATCATTACCTGCCAGTATCATCAAGATTGGGTGAAAAAATGTTTCCTGAGATTTCAGGAAACTCGTAGTTTTTTGGAAGCTTGGTACCCCTTTCAATGAAAGTGATTCTCGTCAGTCTCTGTTGGCGCTACCTCAATACGACACAAACCATATCGATAGAACTTGGAAGTACATTCTTTTGCCAAGTTTCAAAGAGCTAGCACAAACCGTGTTTGATTTAGAGTTCCAACTACATGTATCCATATAGGAGAAAACAGAGTGAAACCTAAAAATAAAAACGGTTACTGCAAAGGAACTGTTTAACCTAGAAGATCGAAATTTGGTGAGCCAAGTGGGAATGGTGTACTGATCATTACCTGAAGTTTCATCAAGATTGGGTGAAAAAATCGATGCTGAGATTTCAGGAAACTCGTAGTTTTTTAGATGCTTGGCAACCCTTTCAATGAAAGTGATTCTCGTCAGTCTCTGCTTGGGGCTACTTCAATAGGACCAAAACCATAGCGATAGACCATAGAACTACATTATTGTGCCAAGTTTCAAAGAGCTAGCACAAACCGTGTTTCATTTAGAGTTCCAACTACATGTATCCATATAGGAGAAAACATTGTGAAACCTAAATATGAAAACGGTTACTGCAAAGGAACGGTTTAACATAGAAGAACTAAATTTGGTGAGCCAAGTGCGATTGGTGTACTGATCATTACCAGCCAATATCATCAAGATTGGGTGAAAAAAAATGTTTGCTGAGATTTCAGGAAACTCGTAGTTTTTTGGAAGCTTCGCAACCCCTTTCAATGAAAGTGATTCTCGTCAGTCTCTGCTTGGGGCTACTTCAATAGGACACAAACCATAGCGATAGAACTTGGAACTACATTCTTGTACCAAGTTTCAAAGAGCTAGCACAAACCGTGTTTGATTTAGAGTTCCAACTACATGTATCCATATAGGAGAAAACAGAGTGAAACCTAAACATGAAAACGATTACTCCAAACGAACGGTTTAACCTAGAAGAACGAAATTGGGTGAGCCAAGTGAGATTGGTGTACTGATCATTACCTGCCAGTATCATCAAGATTGGGTGAAAAAATGTTTGCTGAGATTTCAGGAAACTCGTAGTTTTTTGGAAGCTTGGCAACCCCTTTCAATAAAAGTGATTCTCGTCAATCTCTTATTGGGGCTACTTTAGTACGACACAAACCATAGTGATAGAACCTGGAACTACATTATTGTGCCAAGTTTCAAAGAGCTAGCACAAACCGTGTTTGATTTAGAGTTCCAACTACATGTATCCATATAGGAGAAAACAGAGTGAAACCTAAACATGAAAATGGTTACTGCAAATGAACTTTTTAACCAAGAAGAACGAAATTTGGTGAGCCAAGTGGTACTGGTGTACTGATAATTACCTGAGAGTATCATCAAGATCGGGTGAAAAAAATGTTTGCTGAGATTTCAGGAAACTCGTACTTTTTGGAAGCTTGGCAACCCCTTTCAATGAAAGTGATTCTCGTCAGTCTCTGCTTGGGGCTACTTGAAGAGGACACAAACCAGAGCGATAGAACCTGGAACTATATTTTGTGCCAAGTTTCAAAGAGCTAGCACAAACCGTGTTTGATTTAGAGTTCCAACTACATGTATCCATATAGGAGAAAACAGAGTGAAACCAAAAATGAAAACGGCTGCTGGAAACGAACGGTTTAACCTAGAAGAAAGAAATTTGGTGAGCCAAGTGGGACTGGTGTACTTATCATTACCTGAGAGTATCATCAAGATTGGGTGAAAAAATGTTTGCCTAGATTTCAGGAAAACTCGTAGTTTTTTTGGAAGCTTTTCAACCCATTCAATGAAAGTGATTCTCGTCAGTCTCTGCTTGGGGCTACTTCAGTACGACACAAACCATAGCGATAGAACCTGGAACTACATTATTCTGCCAAGTTTCAAGAGCTAGCACAAATCGTGTTTGATTTAGAGTCCAACTACATGTATCCATATAGGAGAAAACAGAGTGAAACCTAAATATGAAAACGGTTACTGCAAAGGCACGGTTTAACCTAGAAGAACGAAATTTGGTGAGCCAAGTGCGATTGGTGTACTGATCATTACCAGCCAATATCATCAAGATTGGGTGAAAAAAATGTTTGCTGAGATTTCAGGAAACTCGTAGTTTTTTGGAAGCTTCGCAACCCCTTTCAATGAAAGTGATTCTCGTCAGTCTCTGCTTGGGGCTACTTCAATAGGACACAAACCATAGCGATAGAACTTGGAACTACATTCTTGTGCCAAGTTTCAAAGAGCTAGCACAAACCGTGTTTGATTTAGAGTTCCAACTACATGTATCCATATAGGAGAAAACAGAGTGAAACCTAAACATGAAAACGGTTACTGCAAACGAACGGTTTAACCAAGAAGAACGAAAATTGGTGAGCCAAGTGGGATTGGTGTACTGATCATTACCTGCAAGTATCGTCAAGATTGGGTGAAAAAATGTTTGCTGAGATTTCAGGAATCTCGTACTTTTTGGAAGCTTGGCAACCCCTTTCAATGAAAAGTGATTCTCGTCAGTCTCTGCTTTGGGCTACTTCAATAGGACACAAACCAAAGCGATAGAACTTGGAACTACATTCTTGTGCCAAGTTTCAAAGAGCTAGCACAAACCGTGTTTGATTTAGAGTTCCAACTACATGTATCCATATGGGAGAAAACAAAGTGAAAACTAAACATGAAAAGGTTACTGCAAACGAACGGTTTAACCAAGAAGAACGAAATTGGGTGAGCCAAGTGGGATTGTTGTACTGATCATTACCTGCAAGTATCATCAAGATTGGGTGAAAAAATGTTTGCTGAGATTTCAGGAAACTCGTACTTTTTGGAAGCTTGGCAACCCTTTCAATGACAGTGATTCTCGTCAGTTTCTGCTTGGGGCTACTTCAATAGGACACAAACCATAGCGATAGAACTTGGAACTACATTCTTGTGCCAAGTTTCAAAGAGCTAGCCCAAACCGTGTTTGATTTAGAGTTCCAACTACATGTATCCATATAGGAGAAAACAGAGTGAAACCTAAACATGAAAACGCTTACTGCAAAGGCACGGTTTAACCTAGAAGAATGAAATTTGGTGAGCCAAGTGCGATTGGTGTACTGATCATTACCAGCCAATATCATCAAGATTGGGTGAAAAAAATGTTTGCTGAGATTTCAGGAAACTCGTAGTTTTTTGGAAGCTTCGCAACCCCTTTCAATGAAAGTGATTCTCGTCAGTCTCTGCTTGGGGCTACTTCAATAGGACACAAACCATAGCGATAGAACTTGAACTACATTCTTGTGCCAAGTTTCAAAGAGATAGCACAAACCGTGTTTGATTTAGAGTTCCAACTACATGTATCCATATAGGAGAAAACAGAGTGAAACCTAAACATGAAAACGGTTACTGCAAACGAACGGTTTAACCAAGAAGAACGAAATTTGGTGAGCCAAGTGGGATTGGTGTACTGATCATTACCTGCAAGTATCATCAAGATTGGGTGAAAAAATGTTTGCTGAGATTTCAGGAAACTCGTAGTTTTTGGAAGCTTGGCAACCCCTTTCAATGAAAGAGATTCTCGTCAGTCTCTGCTTTGGGCTACTTCAATAGGACACAAACCAAAGCGATAGAACCCGGAACTACATTCTTGTACCAAGTTTCAAAGAGCTAGCACAAACCGTGTTTGATTTAGAGTTCCAACTACATGTATCCATATAGGAGAAAACAGAGTGAAACCTAAACATGAAAACGGTTACTGCAAACGAACGGTTTAACCTAGGAGAACGAAATTGGGTGAGCCAAGTGGGATTGGTGTACTGATCATTATCTTCCAGTATCATAAAGATTGGGTGAAAAAAATGGTTGCTGAGATTTCAGGAAACTCGTCGATTTTTGGAAGCTTGGCAACCCCTTTCAATGAAAGTGATTCTCGTCAGTCTCTGCTTGGGGCTACTTCAATAGGACACAAACCAAAGTGATAGAACTTGGAACTACATTCTTGTGCCAAGTTTCAAAGAGCTAGCACAAACCGTGTTTGATTTAGAGTTCCAACTACATGTATCCATATAGGAGAAAACAGAGTGAAACCTAGAAATGAAAACGGTTACTGCAAAGAACGGTTTAACCTAGAAGAACGAAATTGGGTGAGCCAAGTGGGATTGGTGTACTGATCATTGCCTGCCAGTATCATCAAGTTTGGGTGAAAAAATGTTTCCTGAGATTTCAGGAAACTCGTAGTTTTTTGGAAGCTTGGTAACCCCTTTCAATGAAAGTGATTCTCGTCAGTCTTCTGCTTGGCGCTACCCCAATAGGACACAAACCATAGCGATAGAACTTGGAACTACATTCTTTTGCCAAGTTTCAAAGAGCTAGCACAAACCGTGTTTGATTTAGAGTTCCAAATACATGTATCCATAAAGGAGAAAACAGAGTGAAACCTAAACATGAAAATGGTTACTGCAAACGAACGGTTTAACCTAGAAGAAAGAAATTTGGTGAGCCAAGTGGGATTGGTGTACTGATCATTACCTGCCAGTATCATCATGATTGGGTGAAAAAATGTTTGCTGAGATTTCAGGAAACTCGTAGTTTTTTGGAAGCTTGGCAACCCCTTTCAATGAAAGTGATTCTCGTCAGTCTCTGCTTGGGGCTACTTCAGTAGGACACAAACCATAGCGATAGAACCTGGAACTACATTATTGTGCCACGTTTCAAAGAGCTAGCACAAACCGTGTTTGATTTAGAGTTCCAACTACATGTATCCATATAGGAGAAAACAGAGTGAAACCTAAACATGAAAATGGTTACTGCAAAGGAACGGTTTAACCTAGAAGAACGAAATTTGGTGAGCCAAGTGGGATTGGTGTACTGATCATTACCAGCCAGTATTATCAAGATTGGGTGAAAAAATGGATGCTGAGATTTCAGGAAACTCGTAGTTTTTAGAAGCTTGGCAACCCCTTTCAATGAAAGTGATTCTCGTCAGTCTCTGCTTGGGGCTACTTCAATAGGACCAAAACCATAGCGATAGACCCTGGAACTACATTATTGTGCCAAGTTTCAAAGAGGTAGCACAAACCGTGTTTCATTTAGACTTCCAACTACATGTATCCATATAGGAGAAAACAGAGTGAAACCTAAATATGAAAACGGTTACTGCAAAGGAACGGTTTAACCTAGAAGAACGAAATTTGGTGAGCCAAGTGCGATTGGTGTACTGATCATTACCAGCCAATATCATCAAGATTGGGTGAAAAAAATGTTTGCTGAGATTTCAGGAAACTCGTAGTTTTTTGGAAGCTTCGCAACCCCTTTCAATGAAAGTGATTCTCGTCAGTCTCTGCTTTGGGGCTACTTCAATAGGACACAAACCATAGCGATAGAACTTGGAACTACATTCTTGTACCAAGTTTCAAAGAGCTAGCACAAACCGTGTTTGATTTAGAGTTCCAACTACATGTATCCATATAGGAGAAAACAGAGTGAAACCTAAACATGAAACGGTTACTGCAAAAGAACGGTTTAACCTAGAAGAACGAAATTGGGTGAGCCAAGTGGGATTGGTGTACTGATCATTACCTGCCAGTATCATCAAGATTGGGTGAAAAAATGTTTCCTGAGATTTCAGGAAACTCGTAGTTTTTTGGAAGCTTGGTAACCCCTTTCAATGAAAGTGATTCTCGTCAGTCTCTGTTGGCGCTACCTCAATACGACACAAACCATATCGATAGAACTTGGAAGTACATTCTTTTGCCAAGTTTCAAAGAGCTAGCACAAACCGTGTTTTGATTTAGAGTTCCAACTACATGTATCCATATAGGAGAAAACAGAGTGAAACCTAAAAATAAAAACGGTTACTGCAAAGGAACTGTTTAACCTAGAAGATCGAAATTTGGTGAGCCAAGTGGGAATGGTGTACTGATCATTACCTGAAGTTTCATCAAGATTGGGTGAAAAAATCGATGCTGAGATTTCAGGAAACTCGTAGTTTTTTAGATGCTTGGCAACCCCTTTCAATGAAAGTGATTCTCGTCAGTCTCTGCTTGGGGGCTACTTCAATAGGACCAAAACCATAGCGATAGACCCTGGAACTACATTATTGTGCCAAGTTTCAAAGAGCTAGCACAAACCGTGTTTCATTTAGAGTTCCAACTACATGTATCCATATAGGAGAAAACTTTGTGAAACCTAAATATGAAAACGGTTACTGCAAAGGAACGGTTTAACATAGAAGAACTAAATTTGGTGAGCCAAGTGCGATTGGTGTACTGATCATTACCAGCCAATATCATCAAGATTGGGTGAAAAAAATGTTTGCTGAGATTTCAGGAAACTCGTAGTTTTTTGGAAGCTTCGCAACCCCTTTCAATGAAAGTGATTCTCGTCAGTCTCTGCTTGGGGCTACTTCAATAGGACACAAACCATAGCGATAGAACTTGGAACTACATTCTTGTACCAAGTTTCAAAGAGCTAGCACAAACCGTGTTTGATTTAGAGTTCCAACTACATGTATCCATATAGGAGAAAACAGAGTGAAACCTAAACATGAAAACGATTACTCCAAACGAACGGTTTAACCTAGAAGAACGAAATTGGGTGAGCCAAGTGAGATTGGTGTACTGATCATTACCTGCCAGTATCATCAAGATTGGGTGAAAAAATGTTTGCTGAGATTTCAGGAAACTCGTAGTTTTTTGGAAGCTTGGCAACCCCTTTCAATAAAAGTGATTCTCGTCAATCTCTTATTGGGGCTACTTTAGTACGACACAAACCATAGTGATAGAACCTGGAACTACATTATTGTGCCAAGTTTCAAAGAGCTAGCACAAACCGTGTTTGATTTAGAGTTCCAACTACATGTATCCATATAGGAGAAAACAGAGTGAAACCTAAACATGAAAATGGTTACTGCAAATGAACTTTTTAACCAAGAAGAACGAAATTTGGTGAGCCAAGTGGTAATGGTGTACTGATAATTACCTGAGAGTATCATCAAGATCGGGTGAAAAAAATGTTTGCTGAGATTTCAGGAAACTCGTACTTTTTGGAAGCTTGGCAACCCCTTTCAATGAAAGTGATTCTCGTCAGTCTCTGCTTGGGGCTACTTGAAGAGGACACAAACCAGAGCGATAGAACCTGGAACTATATTTTTGTGCCAAGTTTCAAAGAGCTAGCACAAACCGTGTTTGATTTAGAAGTTCCAACTACATGTATCCATATAGGAGAAAACAGAGTGAAACCTAAACATGAAAACGGTTACTGCAAAAGAACGATTTAATCTAGAAGAACGAAATTTGGTGAGCCAAGTGGGATTGGTGTACTGATCATTACCTGAAAGTATCATCAAGATTGGGTGAAAAAACGTTTGCTGAGATTTCAGGAAACTCGTAGTTTTGTGGAAGCTTGGCAACCCCTTTCAATGAAAGTGATTCTCGTCAGTCTCTGCTTGGGGCTAATTCAATAGGACACGAACCATAGTGATAGAACGTGGAACTACTTTATTGTGCCATGTTTCAAAGAGCTAGCACAAACCATGTTTGATTTAGAGTTCCAACTACATGTATTCATATAGGAGAATACAGAGTGAAACCTAAACATGAAAACGGTTACTGCAAAAGAACGATTTAATCTAGAAGAACGAAATTTGGTGAGCCAAGTGGGATTGATGTACTGATCATTACCTGAAAGTATCATCAAGATTGGGTGAAAAAACGTTTGCTGAGATTTCAGGAAACTCGTAGTTTTGTGGAAGCTTGGCAACCCCTTTCAATGAAAGTGATTCTCGTCAGTCTCTGCTTGGGGCTACTTCAATAGGACACAAACCATAGTGATAGAACGTGGAACTACATTATTGTGCCATGTTTCAAAGAGCTAGCACAAACCGTGTTTGATTTAGAGTTCCAACTACATGTATCCATATAGGAGAAAACAGAGTGAAACCTAAACATGAAAACGGTTACTGCAAAGGAACGGTTTAACCTAGAAGAACGAAATTTGGTGAGCCAAGTGTGGTTGGTGTACTTATCATTACCTGCCAGTATCATCAAGATTGGGTGAAAAAATGTTTGCTGAGATTTCAGGAAACTCGTAGTTTTTGGGAAGCTTGGCAACCCCTTTCAATGAAAGTGATTTTCGTCAGTCTCTGCTTGGGGCTACTTCAATAGAACACAAACCATAGCGATTGAACTTGGAACTACATTATTGTGCCAAGTTTCAAAGAGCTAGCACAAACTGTGTTTGATTTAGAATTCCAACTACATGTATCCATATAGGAGAAAACAGAGTGAAACCTAAACATGAAAACGGTTACTGCAAAAGAACGATTTAATCTAGAAGAACGAAATTTGGTGAGCCAAGTGGGATTGGTGTACTGATCATTACCTGAAAGTATCATCAAGATTGGGTGACAAAACGTTTCCTGAGATTTCAGGAAACTCGTAGTTTTGTGGAAGCTTGGCAACCCCTTTCAATGAAAGTGATTCTCGTCAGTCTCTGCTTGGGGCTAATTCAATAGGACACGAAACATAGTGATAGAACGTGAAACTACATTCTTGTGCCAAGTTTCAAAGAGCTAGCACAAACCGTGTTTGATTTAGAGTTCCAACTACATGTATCCATATAGGAGAAAACAGAGTGAAACCTAAACATGAAAACGGTTACTGCAAAAGAACGATTTAATCTAGAAGAACGAAATTTGGTGAGCCAAGTGGGATTGCTGTACTGATCATTACCTGAAAGTATCATCAAGTTTGGGTGAAAAAACGTTTGCTGAGATTTCAGGAAACTCGTAGTTTTGTGGAAGCTTGGCAACCCCTTTCAATGAAAGTGATTTTCGTCAGTCTCTGCTTGGGGCTACTTCAATAGAACACAAACCATAGCGATAGAACGTGGAACTACATTATTGTGCCAAGTTTCAAAGAGCTAGCACAAACCGTGTTTGATTTAGAGTTCCAAATACATGTATCCATATAGGAGAAAACAGAGTGAAACCTAAACATGAAAACGGTTACTGCAAAAGAACGATTTAATCTAGAAGAACGAATTTTGGTGAGCCAAGTGGGATTGGTGTACTGATCATTACCTGAAAGTATCATCAAGATTGGGTGAAAAAACGTTTGCTGAGATTTCAGGAAACTCGTTCTTTTTGGAAGCTTGGCAACCCCTTTCAATGAAAGTGATTCTCGTCATTCTCTGCTTGGGGCTACTTCAATAGAACACAAACCATAGAGATAGAACCTGGAACTACATTATTGTGCCAAGTTTCAAAGAGCTAGCACAAACCGTGTTTGATTTAGAGTTCCAACTACATGTATCCATATAGGAGAAAACAGAGTGAAACCTAAACATGAAAACGGTTACTGCAAAAGAACGATTTAATCTAGAAGAACGAAATTTTGTGAGCCAAGTGGGATTGGTGTACTGATCATTACCTGAAAGTATCATCAAGATTGGGTGAAAAAACGTTTGCTGAGATTTCAGGAAACTCGTAGTTTTTTGGAAGCTTGGCAACCCCTTTCAATGAAACTGATTCTCGTAAGTCTCTGCTTGGGGCTACTTCAATAGGACACGAACCATAGTGATAGAACGTGGAACTACATTATTGTGCCATGTTTCAAAGAGCTAGCACAAACCGTGTTGGATTTAGAGTTCCAACTACATGTATCCATATAGGAGAAAACAGAGTGAAACCTAAACATGAAAACGGTTACTGCAAAGGAACGGTTTAACCTAGAAGAACGAAATTTGGTGAGCCAAGTGTGGTTGGTGTACTTATCATTACCTGCCAGTATCATCAAGATTGGGTGAAAAAATGTTTGCTGAGATTTCAGGAAACTCGTTCTTTTTGGAAGCTTGGCAACCCCTTTCAATGAAAGTGATTTTCGTCATTCTCTGCTTGGGGCTACTTCAATAGAACACAAACCATAGCGATAGAACTTGGAACTACATTATTGTGCCAAGTTTCAAAGAGCTAGCACAAACCGTGTTTGATTTAGAGTTCCAACTACATGTATCCATATAGGAGAAAACAGAGTGAAACCTAAACATGAAAACGGTTACTGCAAAAGAACGATTTAATCTAGAAGAACGAAATTTGGTGAGCCAAGTGGGATTGGTGTACTGATCATTACCTGAAAGTATCATCAAGTTTGGGTGAAAAAACGTTTGCTGAGATTTCAGGAAACTCGTAGTTTTGTGGAAGCTGGCAACCCCTTTCAATGAAAGTGATTCTCGTCAGTCTCTGCTTGGGGCTAATTCAATAGGACACGAACCATAGTGATAGAACGTGGAACTACATTATTGTGCCATGTTTCAAAGAGCTAGCACAAACCGTGTTTGATTTAGAGTTCCAACTACATGTATCCATATATGAGAAAACAGAGTGAAACCTAAACATGAAAACGGTTACTGCAAAGGAACGGTTTAACCTAGAAGAACGAAATTTGGTGAGCCAAGTGTGGTTGGTGTACTTATCATTACCTGCCAGTATCATCAAGATTGGGTGAAAAAATGTTTGCTGAGATTTCAGGAAACTCGTACTTTTTGGAAGCTTGGCAACCCCTTTCAATGAAACTGATTTTCGTCAGTCTTTGTTTGGGGCTACTTCAATAGGACACGAACCATAGTGATAGAACGTGGAACTTCATTATTGTGCCATGTTTCAAAGAGCTAGCACAAACCGTGTTTGATTTAGAGTTCCAACTACATGTATCCATATAGGAGAAAACAGAGTGAAACCTAAACATGAAAACGGTTACTGCAAAAGAACGATTTAATCTAGAAGAACGAATTTGGTGAGCCAAGTGGGATTGATGTACTGATCATTACCTGAAAGTATCATCAAGATTGGGTGAAAAAACGTTTGCTGAGATTTCAGGAAACTCGTAGTTTTGTGGAAGCTTGGCAACCCCTTTCAATGAAAGTGATTCTCGTCAGTCTCTGCTTGGGGCTACTTCAATAGGACACAAACCATAGTGATAGAACGTGGAACTACATTATTGTGCCATGTTTCAAAGAGCTAGCACAAACCGTGTTTGATTTAGAGTTCCAACTACATGTATCCATATAGGAGAAAACAGAGTGAAACCTAAACATGAAAACGGTTACTGCAAAGGAACGGTTTAACCTAGAAGAACGAAATTTGGTGAGCCAAGTGTGGTTGGTGTACTTATCATTACCTGCCAGTATCATCAAGATTGGGTGAAAAAATGTTTGCTGAGATTTCAGGAAACTCGTAGTTTTTGGGAAGCTTGGCAACCCCTTTCAATGAAAGTGATTTTCGTCAGTCTCTGCTTGGGGCTACTTCAATAGAACACAAACCATAGCGATTGAACTTGGAACTACATTATTGTGCCAAGTTTCAAAGAGCTAGCACAAACCGTGTTTGATTTAGAGTTCCAACTACATGTATCCATATAGGAGAAAACAGAGTGAAACCTAAACATGAAAACGGTTACTGCAAAAGAACGATTTAATCTAGAAGAACGAAATTTGGTGATCCAAGTGGGATTGGTGTACTGATCATTACCTGAAAGTATCATCAAGATTGGGTGACAAAACGTTTCCTGAGATTTCAGGAAACTCGTAGTTTTGTGGAAGCTTGGCAACCCCTTTCAATGAAAGTGATTCTCGTCAGTCTCTGCTTGGGGCTAATTCAATAGGACACGAAACATAGTGATAGAACATGAAACTACATTCTTGTGCCAAGTTTCAAAGAGCTAGCACAAACCGTGTTTGATTTAGAGTTCCAACTACATGTATCCATATAGGAGAAAACAGAGTGAAACCTAAACATGAAAACGGTTACTGCAAAAGAACGATTTAATCTAGAAGAACGAAATTTGGTGAGCAAGTGGGATTGCTGTACTGATCATTACCTGAAAGTATCATCAAGTTTGGGTGAAAAAACGTTTGCTGAGATTTCAGGAAACTCGTAGTTTTGTGGAAGCTTGGCAACCCCTTTCAATGAAAGTGATTTTCGTCAGTCTCTGCTTTGGGCTACTTCAATAGAACACAAACCATAGCGATAGAACTTGGAACTACATTATTGTGCCAAGTTTCAAAGAG
Organism: Urocitellus parryii; assembly: GCF_045843805.1. NCBI lineage: Eukaryota > Metazoa > Chordata > Mammalia > Rodentia > Sciuridae > Urocitellus > Urocitellus parryii. Next base: position 6,858 of record NW_027552642.1, on the reverse strand, counting down.
CTAGCACAAACCGTGTTTGATTTAGAGTTCCAAATACATGTATCCATATAGGAGAAAACAGAGTGAAACCTAAACATGAAAACGGTTACTGCAAAAGAACGATTTAATCTAGAAGAACGAAATTTGGTGAGCCAAGTGGGATTGGTGTACTGATCATTACCTGAAAGTATCATCAAGATTGGGTGAAAAAACGTTTGGTGAGATTTCAGGAAACTCGTAGTTTTGTGGAAGCTTGGAAACCCCTTTCAATGAAAGTGATTCTCGTCAGTCTCTGCTTGGGGCTAATTCAATAGGACACGAACCATAGTGATAGAACGTGGAACTACATTATTGTGCCATGTTTCAAAGAGCTAGCACAAACCGTGTTTGATTTAGAGTTCCCACTACATGTATCCATATAGGAGAAAACAGAGTGAAACCTAAACATGAAAACGGTTACTGCAAAGGAACGGTTTAACCTAGAAGAACGAAATTTGGTGAGCCAAGTGTGGTTGGTGTACTTATCATTACCTGCCAGTATCATCAAGATTGAGTGAAAAAATGTTTGCTGAGATTTCAGGAAACTCGTACTTTTTGGAAGCTTGGCAACCCCTTTCAATGAAACTGATTTTCGTCAGTCTCTGCTTGGGGCTACTTCAATAGAACACAAACCATAGCAATAGAACTTGGAACTACATTATTGTGCCAAGTTTCAAAGAGCTAGCACAAACCGTGTTTGATTTAGAGTTCCAACTACATGTATCCATATAGGAGAAAACAGAGTGAAACCTAAACATGAAAACGGTTACTGCAAAAGAACGATTTAATCTAGAAGAACGAAATTTGGTGAGCCAAGTGGGATTGGTGTACTGATCATTACCTGAAAGTATCATCAAGATTGGGTGAAAAAACGTTTGCTGAGATTTCAGGAAACTCGTAGTTTTGTGGAAGCTTGGCAACCCCTTTCAATGAAAGTGATTCTCGTCAGTCTTTGGTTTGGGGCTACTTCAATAGGACACGAACCATAGTGATAGAACGTGGAACTTCATTATTGTGCCATGTTTCAAAGAGCTAGCACAAACCGTGTTTGATTTAGAGTTCCAACTACATGTATCCATATAGGAGAAAACAGAGTGAAACCTAAACATGAAAACGGTTACTGCAAAGGAACGGTTTAACCTAGAAGAACGAAATTTGGTGAGCCAAGTGTGGTTGGTGTACTGATCATTACCTGAAAGTATCATCAAGAATTGGGTGAAAAAATGTTTGCTGAGATTTCAGGAAACTCGTAGTTTTGTGGAAGCTTGGCAACCCCTTTCAATGAAAGTGATTCTCGTCAGTCTTTGTTTGGGGCTACTTCAATAGGACACGAACCATAGTGATAGAACGTGGAACTTCATTATTGTGCCATGTTTCAAAGAGCTAGCACAAACCGTGTTTGATTTAGAGTTCCAACTACATGTATCCATATAGGAGAAAACAGAGTGAAACCTAAACATGAAAACGGTTACTGCAAAGGAACGGTTTAACCTAGAAGAACGAAATTTGGTGAGCCAAGTGTGGTTGGTGTACTGATCATTACCTGAAAGTATCATCAAGATTGGGTGAAAAAATGTTTGCTGAGATTTCAGGAAACTCGTAAGTTTTTGGGAAGCTTGGCAACCCCTTTCAATGAAAGTGATTTTCGTCAGTCTCTGCTTGGGGCTACTTCAATAGAACACAAACCATAGCGATAGAACTTGGAACTACATTATTGTGCCAAGTTTCAAAGAGCTAGCACAAACCGTGTTTGATTTAGAGTTCCAACTACATGTATCCATATAGGAGAAAACAGAGTGAAACCTAAACATGAAAACGGTTACTGCAAAAGAACGATTTAATCTAGAAGAACGAAATTTGGTGAGCCAAGTGGGATTGGTGTACTGATCATTACCTGAAAGTGTCATCAAGATTGGGTGAAAAAACGTTTGGTGAGATTTCAGGAAACTCGTAGTTTTGTGGAAGCTTGGAAACCCCTTTCAATGAAAGTGATTCTCGTCAGTCTCTGCTTGGGTCTAATTCAATAGGACACGAACCATAGTGATAGAACGTGGAACTACATTATTGTGCCATGTTTCAAAGAGCTAGCACAAACCGTGTTTGATTTAGAGTTCCCACTACATGTATCCATATAGGAGAAAACAGAGGGAAACCTAAACATGAAAACGGTTACTGCAAAGGAACGGTTTAACCTAGAAGAACGAAATTTGGTGAGCCAAGTGTGGTTGGTGTACTTATCATTACCTGCCAGTATCATCAAGATTGAGTGAAAAAATGTTTGCTGAGATTTCAGGAAACTCGTACTTTTTGGAAGCTTGGCAACCCCTTTCAATGAAACTGATTTTAGTCAGTCTCTGCTTGGGGGCTACTTCAATAGAACACAAACCATAGCAATAGAACTTGGAACTACATTATTGTGCCAAGTTTCAAAGAGCTAGCACAAACCGTGTTTGATTTAGAGTTCCAACTACATGTATCCATATAGGAGAAAACAGAGTGAAACCTAAACATGAAAACGGTTACTGCAAAGGAACGATTTAATCTAGAAGAACGAAATTTGGTGAGCCAAGTGGGATTGGTGTACTGATCATTACCTGAAAGTATCATCAAGATTGGGTGAAAAAACGTTTGCTGAGATTTCAGGAAACTCGTAGTTTTGTGGAAGCTTGGCAACCCCTTTCAATGAAAGTGATTCTCGTCAGTCTCTGCTTGGGGCTAATTCAATAGGACACGAAACATAGTGATAGAACGTGAAACTACATTATTGTGCCATGTTTCAAAGAGCTAGCACAAACCGTGTTTGATTTAGAGTTCCAACTACATGTATCCATATAGGAGAAAACAGAGTGAAACCTAAACATGAAAACGGTTACTGCAAAAGAACGATTTAATCTAGAAGAACGAAATTTGGTGAGCCAAGTGGGATTGGTGTACTGATCATTACCTGAATGTATCATCAAGTTTGGGTGAAAAAACGTTTGCTGAGATTTCAGGAAACACGTAGTTTTTGGGAAGCTTGGCAACCCCTTTCAATGAAAGTGATTTTCGTCAGTCTCTGCTTGGGGCTACTTCAATAGAACACAAACCATAGCGATAGAACTTGGAACTACATTATTGTGCCAAGTTTCAAAGAGCTAGCACAAACCGTGTTTGATTTAGAGTTCCAACTACATGTATCCATATAGGAGAAAACAGAGTGAAACCTAAACATGAAAACGGTTACTGCAAAAGAACGATTTAATCTAGAAGAACGAAATTTGGTGAGCCAAGTGGGATTGGAGTACTGATCATTACCTGAAAGTATCATCAAGATTGGGTGACAAAATGTTTCCTGAGATTTCAGGAAACTCGTAGTTTTGTGGAAGCTTGGCAACCCCTTTCAATGAAAGTGATTCTCGTCAGTCTCTGCTTGGGGCTAATTCAATAGGACAGGAACCATAGCGATAGAACGTGGAACTACATTATTGTGCCATGTTTCAAAGAGCTAGCACAAACCGTGTTTGATTTAGAGTTCCAACTACATGTATCCACATAGGAGAAAACAGAGTGAAACCTAAACATGAAAACGGTTACTGCAAAAGAACGATTTAATCTAGAAGAACGAAATTTGGTGAGCCAAGTGGGATTGGTGTACTGATCCTTACCTGAAAGTATCATCAAGATTGGGTGAAAAAACGTTTGCTGAGATTTCAGGAAACTCGTAGTTTTGTGGAAGCTTGGCAACCCCTTTCAATGAAACTGATTCTCGTAAGTCTCTGCTTGGGGCTACTTCAATAGGACACAAACCATAGTGATAGAACGTGGAACTACATTATTTTGCCATGTTTCAAAGAGCTAGCAGAAACCATGATTGATTTAGAGTTCCAACTACATGTATCCATATAGGAGAAAACAGAGTGAAACCTAAACATGAAAACGGTTACTGCAAAGGAACGGTTTAACCTAGAAGAACGAAATTTGGTGAGCGAAGTGTGGTTGGTGTACTTATCATTACCTGCCAGTATCATCAAGATTGGGTGAAAAAATGTTTGCTGAGATTTCAGGAAACTCGTTCTTTTTGGAAGCTTGGCAACCCTTTCAATGAAACTGATTTTCGTCAGTCTCTGCTTGGGGCTACTTCAATAGAACACAAACCATAGCGATAGAACTTGGAACTACATTATTGTGCCAAGTTTCAAAGAGCTAGCACAAACCGTGTTTGATTTAGAGTTCCAACTACATGTATCCATATAGGAGAAAACAGAGTGAAACCTAAACATGAAAACGGTTACTGCAAAAGAACGATTTAATCTAGAAGAACGAAGTTTGGTGAGCCAAGTGGGATTGGTGTACTGATCATTACCTGAAAGTATCATCAAGATTGGGTGAAAAAACGTTTGCTGAGATTTCAGGAAACTCGTAGTTTTGTGGAAGCTGGCAACCCCTTTCAATGAAAGTGATTCTCGTCAGTCTCTGCTTGGGGCTAATTCAATAGGACACGAACCATAGTGATAGAACGTGGAACTACTTTATTGTGCCATGTTTCAAAGAGCTAGCACAAACCGTGTTTGATTTAGAGTTCCAACTACATGTATTCATATAGGAGAAAACAGAGTGAAACCTAAACATGAAAACGGTTACTGCAAAAGAACGATTTAATCTAGAAGAACGAAATTTGGTGAGCCAAGTGGGATTGGTGTACTGATCATTACCTGAAAGTATCATCAAGATTGGGTGAAAAAACGTTTGCTGAGATTTCAGGAAACTCGTAGTTTTGTGGAAGCTTGGCAACCCCTTTCAATGAAAGTGATTCTCGTCAGTCTCTGCTTGGGGCTACTTCAATAGGACACAAACCATAGTGATAGAACGTGGAACTACATTATGGTGCCATGTTTCAAAGAGCTAGCACAAACCGTGTTTGATTTTAGAGTTCCAACTACATGTATCCATATAGGACAAAACAGAGTGAAACCTAAACATGAAAACGGTTACTGCAAAGAACGGTTTAACCTAGAAGAACGAAATTTGGTGAGCCAAGTGTGGTTGGTGTACTTATCATTACCTGCCAGTATCATCAAGATTGGGTGAAAAAATGTTTGCTGAGATTTCAGGAAACTCGTAGTTTTTGGGAAGCTTGGCAACCCCTTTCAATGAAAGTGATTTCCGTCAGTCTCTGCTTGGGGCTACTTCAATAGAACACAACCATAGCGATTGAACTTGGAACTACATTATTGTGCCAAGTTTCAAAGAGCTAGCACAAACCGTGTTTGATTTAGAGTTCCAACTACATGTATCCATATAGGAGAAAACAGAGTGAAACCTAAACATGAAAACGGTTACTGCAAAAGAACGATTTAATCTAGAAGAACGAATTTGGTGAGCCAAGTGGGATTGGTGTACTGATCATTACCTGAAAGTATCATCAAGATTGGGTGAAAAAACGTTTCCTGAGATTTCAGGAAACTCGTAGTTTTGTGGAAGCTTGGCAACCCCTTTCAATGAAAGTGATTCTCGTCAGTCACTGCTTGGGGCTAATTCAATAGGACACGAAACATAGTGATAGAACGTGAAACTACATTATTGTGCCCTGTTTCAAAGAGCTAGCACAAACCGTGTTTGATTTAGAGTTCCAACTACATGTATCCATATAGGAGAAAACAGAGGGAAACCTAAACATGAAAACGGTTACTGCAAAAGAACGATTTAATCTAGAAGAACGAATTTAGTGAGCCAAGTGGGATTGGTGTACTGATCATTACCTGAAAGTATCATCAAGTTTGGGGGAAAAAACGTTTGCTGAGATTTCAGGAAACTCGTAGTTTTGTGGAAGCTTGTCAACCCCTTTCAATGAAAGTGATTCTCGTCAGTCTCTGCTTGGGGCTGCTTCAATAGGACACAAACCATAGTGATAGAACGTGGAACTACATTATTGTGCCATGTTTCAAAGAGCTAGCACAAACCGTGTTTGATTTAGAGTTCCAACTACATGTATCCATATAGGAGAAAACAGAGTGAAACCTAAACATGAAAACGGTTACTGCAAAGGAACGGTTTAACCTAGAAGAACGAAATTTGGTGAGCGAAGTGTGGTTGGTGTACTTATCATTACCTGCCAGTATCATCAAGATTGGGTGAAAAAATGTTTGCTGAGATATCAGGAAACTCGTTCTTTTTGGAAGCTTGGCAACCCCTTTCAATGAAACTGATTTTCGTCAGTCTCTGCTTGGGGCTACTTCAATAGAACACAAACCATAGCGATAGAACTTGGAACTACATTATTGTGCCAAGTTTCAAAGAGCTAGCACAAACCGTGTTTGATTTAGAGTTCCAACTACATGTATCCATATAGGAGAAAACAGAGTGAAACCTAAACATGAAAACGGTTACTGCAAAAGAACGATTTAATCTAGAAGAACGAAGTTTGGTGAGCCAAGTGGGATTGGTGTACTGATCATTACCTGAAAGTATCATCAAGATTGGGTGAAAAAACGTTTGCTGAGATTTCAGGAAACTCGTAGTTTTGTGGAAGCTGGCAACCCCTTTCAATGAAAGTGATTCTCGTCAGTCTCTGCTTGGGGCTAATTCAATAGGACACGAACCATAGTGATAGAACGTGGAACTACTTTATTGTGCCATGTTTCAAAGAGCTAGCACCAACCGTGTTTGATTTAGAGTTCCAACTACATGTATTCATATAGGAGAAAACAGAGTGAAACCTAAACATGAAAACGGTTACTGCAAAAGAACGATTTAATCTAGAAGAACGAAATTTGGTGAGCCAAGTGTGGTTGGTGTACTTATCATTACCTGCCAGTATCATCAAGATTGTGTGGAAAAATGTTTGCTGAGATTTCAGGAAAC